>NW_021763069.1:0-1981 GCF_005508785.2 Acyrthosiphon pisum
TTAATACATTTTGCGAAAAATTGGGACAAGTTAAAGAAAAGTCTTGCTGAATCATTTGCTACTTCATACTCTTTGGAGCTAACACAAGATGAAGAAGATGACATTGAATCTCAAATGAATCCTGAATCACAAAATATAACTTGCAAGAGTTGCAAAAACTGTGTTGTTTGTTGCTATAACATTTTACAAAAATATAATTTATATTGTGATGCATATGCTAATTTATTTTTGGCATACAAATTTGTACTTACTCTACCATCAACTCAAGTATCATGTGAAAGATCTTTTTCTTTCTTAAAAAATATTAAATCAAGACTTCGTAGTCAGCTTTCGGATCCAAAACTAGAAGCATTCATGTTAATGGCCATCGAAAAACAGAAATTAACACTACTGGATTCAGATAAAATAATAGAAGAATTACAAAAAGAGAGTTTTCTTTTAAAAAAAAAATCTGTCATTGTAAATTAAACCATTTTATTCAAATAAAAAATAATTACTAACATTTTATTATGTAACATTTATTTATTATGTAGGTAATACTATTGCTATTTTTTATTATTACATTTTATTGTTAAAGGTTGATTTTATAATAACACTGATTATAGTAGACTACTCTTTAAAATACTAAAAAAAAAATACCATCTTCAGTATGGTACACTTGCCAGTTGCCCCCAATCTCCCAATAAATAGTGGGCCGGTAAAAAAAGTATTTTCCCGGGCTGGTCCGAAATTCCAATCCGTCCCTGATTGGAAGAGGTTTGAAGTTTGTTAAATTAATATTTTATCACAATGTATTAAATACGATAAATGATTATTATATTTATTATAACAATATAAATAATTGGAATATTAATTTAGTTATTAAATTTGTCGACAGAGTCGATATATTCTGCCGGAGAGTAGGTATTGTAATTTACACTATAACAGGGAATGTACTTTATGTGGACGGCGAATGGCGATGCGGCTGTTACAAGTCCTCGACCCACACGTCAAGTACTATAAGCTTGGTATAACTACTTCTGTTTACTCTCCAGATACTCTGAAGTCCTCTGGAAATAGGGCCTATATTTATTTGGGACATGTTGTGACTAAGGAGATTCAGCACTAATCCGATGCAATGGCAGCATCAGTGCCCTGATTAGGTGGCGTGATATTGTTGTAACTGCCTGGATTCTGGAACGACGTTTTTATGTAAAAACGTTGGATTACTACACTAAGAATTAACGAGTTAAATTCTGAGGGGACGGTTTTCTCAACGATTCTGAACAGAGACGGTTTGTCAGCCTAGGATATTTTATATTATATTTATATTGTTATTATTAATACGATGGCCGGTAAATTAAATTAATATTATCATATTTGTATATAATAATTAATAATATACCTACTTTAGATGCTTCAAGTACACACGAATAATATTTTAAAACTACAACAAAATAACTAAAAACTATTCTTGATTATTTAATATGTAATTTCGTCCAAATTTGAACTTGAAAGATCTATAAGAAAACTGTGATAACATATTTTTTAGATTTTTTTGTTACAGTATTTTCTATTTACTACTTACGTAGTTACGTACACCTTATATTGCATTTTCAATCCTTAGCTATAAAAGACAATGTTTCACTGCAGTATCCTACCTAAGGAACACGAACCCCAGAAATACGAATTGTTCCATTTGTTTTTTTTTTTGGTAGGTACCTACCTATATGCTAAGTGTATATTATCAGCGAAATACTGCACAACCATATTATAAATTGGTTTTAATTAATGATTTGAGAAGATCTTTATGCAAGCACTATTGTTAAGGGGTTCAATATAATGTATATTTACACTTTTCACTCAGAAAATAAAAGACGAATTTGTGCTAGTTTTAAAACAATACACTCGTATCTAAACTGACCTAATTTTTTTACACTTTGCTGATTATTTCATATTTAAATTATGTATACAAATAATGGTCTCAAAGGGGTTGAAACAT
>NW_021763069.1:2031-6317 GCF_005508785.2 Acyrthosiphon pisum
GTTCACCACTGGGTTGAAGACATAATAGGTGGCATTTTAAATTCCTGTCGGTGAAACGGTGGCGGCGAGAATATCACCGTCGGCGAAACGGTGGTGGCGAGATTGCCCGGCGGCCAGACGGTGGCGGCGAAATGGTGGCGGCGAAACGGTGGCGGTGAGAATGCTTGGCGGCGAAACGGTGGCGGCGAGATGTCCTAGACCCTTCACCGCACCACCATCACCAAGATAAATAGAATAATAAAAACAAAATAAATAAATAAATATTATTAATAGTAACTAGTCATAACAAATTATTTAATATATTAAAATTAATTAAATAAATATAATACGTAATATACTAGTAAATAAATAATTAAAAAATAAACACATTAAATAAATTATAATATAAAACTTACAAAAACAAAATAATACATAATATACTAATAAAATAAATATTAAATACAAAATAAATAATACATAGTGCAATAAAACGTAAAAAATATATAAGTAATAAATAAATTTAACTATTTTTTCAGATAAATATAAGAAGAAAAAATATAATAATAAACAAAAATATATATAAAACCATATAATACACCATTAGCGAACAAACACCACTGTCGGCGGAGTACCCACTAACACTGCAAGCAGTCGATTTCTTTGAAAAACTGAAAGATGAATTATTAAATGGCCCTCACCACCAATACATACGACGGAATAGAATTTGTGTAGGATGCTTTAAACGACATTTCTGAGAAGCAAACAGAAAAATGAGTACCTATGCCATTGAACCAGTGGCGCCGAACCCATGTATTAGGTGTGGCAGTCGCCACATCTTTTTAAGGGGGTGGGTGGTCCGAGGACTGGGAACTTTAAAGTTGAAACTTTAGTTCTGTGATAGAAAACCAGTCTTGGTACAGTAGAACTGTAGAAGTGTAGTAATTATTTAGCTATCAAGATAGAGCAGAGTTTTCCTTCATGTAACACATAGACTGTTAGTATAAGCATTTAGCATATGTCTCTAATGGTATTCCAACTATCGCAATTGCCCAAAAATGGGAAATACTAAATAGTAAATACCTAGAATAGAATATACCAATTCGCATTATCCGATCATATTATGCGATCGACCGATAATGGTCTGCTGGAAAGATAAAAATAGAAAACAGTTATTATTTGTAAACAATAAAACTGACTGCAGCGCGCGCGTATGTGTGTTATACACTTATACATCGATATTATTTTTCATTTGTTAATGTTTAATTGAGACATTGAGTGCAAGTTTATTCGAGTGTTTAAAAATTTAGAAATTTAAATGATGTTTAAATTGTTTTAAGAAATATTTTGACATACCTATGCCCTCAAAAATATTATTCTCTGTTACGTCCCAACTGACATCGATACATACATCAACGCAGAGATGAACACTTGATGTAATATGTTATATTTGAGTGTTTATTAACGAGTACAAAATTACAATATTATAAATATATGACAGTGAGTGGTGTTACAACCTCTAAGTGTCTTGTGTGTCCCTAAACCGTCTAACGATTAGTTCAACCCATCATACTGTATAACCGTCTGACGAGCTCTTGTCATGTGCTCGTATATATATGATCGGGTCCTTTGGAGTGGGTGGTCGTTGTAGTGGCTAAATCCGGTCATGAGACAGAGTCCGGGTCTCGAACTTGGTATGCTGGACGACTCGTATCCTTCGTATGAGTGTTGACTTTCCCGAGGAGATACGTGTGACGACGCTTTTATGGTTTGATTGTTTCATACTATGCTTTTGCAACGACCTCCGCGTGTTATAATATACTAATTGTCTTATTAGTTACATTCGTTAGATATTGCTAAGAACGTGCGATACGCTGTACATAGTTTATACATAATTAATTTATACGTAGGTACGTAACATTTCTATAATTTTTGAAAAGGGTTATTACTTAATACTTATTTTACTCTAATATTATAAAAACATCAAAAAAATGATTCTGCGTAAATGCATTTTGTCTATGTTGCTCGTGGGTCAGAGAGAGAAAACAAAGAATGCCCCGACATCTTAAGTGTTGACAAAATAATAGTCATACTAGAAAATACTTAAATTATTAGTATTAAGTGTTTTCTTCTAAATAGTAAATGGTACTGACTTTATCTTTTAAAATATTTTTATGATGCTGACAATATTTATCTGTATCAAATCTATGTATCATCATGAGCAAATATATACATTTTTTTTATACATATATACATAGATAATATTAATTTAGATGCTGCTGATATTATGGTTATGGAAACTGAACCTTCTACAGACAATGAAACACACAGTCCAGGTGGTATTAAAATAACTATTAGATGAATATCTAAATGAATTTGTTATATATTTGATTGAGAATATTTTATTTTTAGAAAACCAGTATGGTGAATGTACAAATTATCATGAATTAATTTCTAAATCCACCAACGTAGAAAAAGAAGCACCAATAGAGACATGCAGTAACTCAATTGGAAATGAATGTATGTATTTTAAATAAGTTTATAAATGAATTAAATATAAATTTAATAGTTTTATAAATGTCAATAAGTTAATTGTATGAATAATCATTAGAGTTGTAAATTTAAAGTACTGTATTTCATTTTAGCTTATTCCTAGCATATACCTAGGAGTTTAGGTACTTGTACAACATTTTGACGAATATATAATTGTTTCTAATAACTAGACTTGCTATATGGAGCAATTTTTATATTTTAATATCTACAAACAATATTTTAAGCTTCCATATAATAATTACAATAACAATATATACATATTTGTTATATGTTTACATAGGTAGTATAAATCACAGAATATAACATTTATGTATAAATTTAGTTGCTGCTGATGTTGTGGTTATGGAAACTGAAACTTCTACAGAGTTTATAGATAACCAATATGATGAACTAATAGCTATATCTACCAACAAAGACCTAAAATCACCAATAGAGACGTATAAGAACACTTTTGGAAATGAATTTATGTATAATGAATAAGTTCTTTAAATTATTTGTTTATTAATCGCTATATAAAAAACATTATCAACTTCTATACTTCAGAATTTCTATAGGTACTAATAATGCTGAAATTACTAAAAAGTAGGTAATAAATAATTTATTTATTTATTTATTTATTAATTTAATTTACGCCAGTCGGCATTTACATATATGGTAATATAACAGTTAGTAAAAATGTTCTTATAAGTGTAAAAATAATTGATAACAAAAATAATAATATTAAATTTAAATGTACTAACAACTTAACAATAAACATAAAGATAAGTTACTAAGAAGTGAACAGCATTCTATTTATGAGCGTGGCAATAAAACTAATATATGAAGAAATTATTTTGTATAATATAGAATTTAGTTTTAGGTGGTGTTAAGGAGGCGGAGCATTCTATGTATAGGATGGTTATGGTTGTAGTTTGTACGGTGAGAGGGGACGTAATATAAGGAGTGGATTCTGGTTGGATAGGCAGGAATACGAAAAGAAATGGAAGAAAGTAGATCGGGGGCATCAATAGAGCCATTAAGTAAAGCTGAGATGAAGTTGATGTCAGCATCAAAACGACGAGAGGAAAGAGTAGAGACATTTAAGGATGACTAATAGTGCTGTAGTCATGAAGAGGGTGAGAAATGTTTAGAATATGAGCTGCGTAGGCAAGAAATCGATTTTGAACCCGCTCAATACGTTCAAATTTCTATTGGTAAATTGGATGTTGCTAATCCAACTTTTGGATCATTCCCAAATAAAGCCTTATACGGTGACCTACCAATCACATGATGATGAGAACTATTTTTTTGAAATTGAACAAATTGTAGTCCAATTGACCATTTCTTTGTTTTGTTATCTTTCATCCAAGCTCTTAACATATTTTCTATGTCCTGGTTGCTTCTCTCAATACTTCCCTGGCTCTGCGGGTGTCTAGGTCGACCGTGAACAATAACGCAATCTGGCCAAAGTTCTTTCAGTTCTTTCCCTACCGTTATCGCTCTGCAGTATTTTTGGTGCGCCAAACGTAAGAAAAATTGATAATAAATTATTAGCTACTTCAGATGCGCGTTTAGACTCGATAGGACGTAAAGATAAGAATTTAGTACTATGATCTTGGTAATTCAGTATCCATTTGAATTTTCCATCAGGAACTGACTGAAAATCTACCAGATCTACTTGTCCTCTTTCATTAAAATCTTTACTGATAATTGGTTTTATGACTAACTTACGGTTCATGTTTTTTTTACCATTACATATAGCACATGTTGATAAAAAT
>NW_021763070.1:0-1264 GCF_005508785.2 Acyrthosiphon pisum
CCAGTAGCAGTAAATTTAACGAATATTTGAACGCAAATAAGTCGTTAACGGATTACTCAAATTAAATACTGTAAACGTGAAATCAATTTTTTTCAATATGTTTATAAATTGGCTATTTTTAAATTTAAAAAAAAAATTAAAATCAAATTTAAATTTTTTTTATTTTCTTTACGAAGAAATAAAAATAAAAAAGTTTGTATTATACGTATAGTGTAAAAGTCTATTGAATATATAAAAAAAAAAAAATTAAAAAATATTGGTTAGAATACAAGTTATTGCAATTGTCAGTTCATCGTGAAACACTCTGTATATATATATATATATATAATATTATTATAGTATTGTTTAAAATCACGTTAATAATATGCGTTAAAATATCTACTAATATTTTGCGTACCTACAAGCATGTTTAATATTATATGCTCATTGCTCGATATTATTCAATAAATAGGTAATAATTGTGTGAAATATATTACAAAATATGCGAATAACTGCAGTAATAATAAAATTTAGGATAATATCAGTAAATTATCACGTCCAGTAACATAATAATATTGTGTAGTCGTGTATTATATTGAGTACTCACTTTCGTTGCACCCTGTCGTGTTAACTTCCAAGACCCCGACACTGGTTTCGCAGTGATCACTAGGTACCTTTCAATCGCTATGGTGGAAAGAGTGACAATCGAAACCAAACCAAACTGTCCTACTCCGAAAGCATATATTGTGCACCCTGAAAAATAACGAGCACGGTCAATATATTTTTGTTTCCGATTTCAGATGACGTCACACAATAAAATATACAAACATATTATTAAAATACATATCTACTTACCACCCACCCTTTTCTGTCTCGCAGCGAATAATAAGTATCACAAAACTCACAATGGTACTGTTAAGAAAATTCATTTTTTCTTCATTTGCTTAGATGAAAAACACCTATTACAAAAAGAGGACATTATTTTTTAATTTCGGGCCGTTTCTATTAAACTATTCACAAATTATAAAATATGTGTACTGAATCTATTATTTTCTACATAATAGTATAGTAAGCCTATGACAATACATATGAAATGGTCAGATATAAAAAATATAGTCCTCATAATATTTTCGTAATAGGCGTTCTTCGTCTAAAACCGAACACAAATGATATGTTTTCGGATATGTGAATGGGAGTTTTGTGATACTATCATAATATAATATTGACAGAAATTCTACACGTTTATCACTTTTGTTTAGCACTTTTGACACACAGATGACGCAAT
>NW_021763071.1:0-779 GCF_005508785.2 Acyrthosiphon pisum
TTATACCATCGTACAAATTATATTCAATATGTCCCTACTCTGTATTTATTTAAAGAATTTAATCCTATATTGTTTAAACATGATTGCAAAATATTACCAATTTTAACAATTAAATACATTTTTTTTGTATTTTTAAAGACCGGCGACGCTCAATAATATATCAGATGTTTACAATTATATACGATATGTATATAATATTAAGATAATATATCTGGAGTTAAAATATAGTTCATACCTTTATGAATATAACCATTATAATCTTCACTGTTCACTTTTTCATTCATGAATAGGATGTTGTGGTGAAAATAACACAATATACCTATAAAGTAATACAGATCATACTATATGAGACATAATATATATATAATTTTTAGTAATTTTGATTATTTTTTTACTTTTGAAAAATGCACGTATTAACTATCTAATTCGACGTCCGTCAGATTTAAAATGTACCTGATACTCATACCATATTATTTTGATCATGTCCAACATGCTTTTGAAATTTCATTAGAAAAATGTTTTGATTTTGTTTCAAAAATGATAGTAAACTTAAAAGTTAGGATTTACAAAGTTTGTGTTACTATAGTGTTAGAAAAATTGTTCTATGAGTTGCTTACCAAGAACTTCATACTTATATAAATATGATTGTACAATTTATTGAAATATATGTATCATAATATGACGTGTTGACGTATTATGAAAGCACAGCCGTCGTATACATAATTATATAGTGTCGACTTAAAAACTAGGTATTGACAAATATGCATTTGTCTTGTCGT
>NW_021763072.1:0-883 GCF_005508785.2 Acyrthosiphon pisum
TACTTGGTCATTTTACGACACCCGCAACGACCAAAGGCACATCTCGTAGAAGGCCCCCTGGACTGTGAACACCAACAACGTAGTCCGCCAGGGATCTGGTAAGAGAGGGGATAGGACTATATAGGAGCCCTGAGAGTAGCTAGTATTCAGACGTGATTTCACAAACCGTACGTACACATCCCTGTACTTCTTCATTCTTAATTATCATATATTTTTGTATTACGACTTAGATTATTTTTCGTTGACGACGTATTACGGGACTTAGAGAATATTCGAGCAATCGCTTATTTTCTAAGACACGGGTTTTTCTTCGTCAATTTGAATAATCTAATAGTGTTTAAATTCAACTTGTGCATCATATTTTACAATTTTAAATAAATAATACATCAACCACACACTGTTGATCATTTTGACGCTACTACCATCATCCCATCCTGTCACCATCTCCTGTAAGTCGGGTGCACGCAACACATTTGGCGCAGTCGGAAACGGACCCATACCAGCAGGAAGTCCAAAGTCGAGGAAAACTTTCAACTTCGAAAAACTTTCAAAAAATTTTTTTTTGAAATTTTGAAAAAATTTTTTCTTTCGACTTCACGGATTTCCACGGAGGCAATCCATCTAGGACCACAGTTGGAGGACTGATCACCTTTCCAACGACTCCGAGGGTTAGAACTTACGTTGCGACCGTCTAGTGCAAGAGAGCAGTATACAGGGAGATGGCAGAGCAAGCGGCCGGTGCATTCAGCGTTGTGTGAGTTGTAATATTTCTATTAGTGCGTAAGGAAAAATTGTAAGCTTGTCACGTCTCCTTTGGACTTAGTAGTCCATCGTAAAAAATTATATTTAAGATATTAACAATTTTCGCTAAAAAAAATAATAT
>NW_021763073.1:0-295 GCF_005508785.2 Acyrthosiphon pisum
ATTAGCTGGAATTTGCAAGTCTGTTTTTAGAATTTGCAAGTTCACCGTACGACCGCTGAGCTTTGAAGTTTGGAAGTTGGCCCACCCAAGTTGTCCCAGAACTTCCAAATAGGTATCAAACGAAAGCTTATGACTAGCAAGTATTTGCAAGTCCAGTTTTAGAATTTGCAAGTAACTCGGACGGCCAGTAAGGGCTTTCAAAGTTTGGGAGTTAGCCCACCCAAGTTGTCCCAGAACTTCAAAATTGGTATCAAACGAAAGCTAATGATTAGCAAGCTTTTGCAAGTTTTTTTTT
>NW_021763074.1:0-943 GCF_005508785.2 Acyrthosiphon pisum
CGTAAGTTCATGCATCTGCATGTTTTTTTTGCTACACAGGAAAACATGCTAGCTGAGATACAAATCCATTTCATAGCAATAGTAATAATAATATGAAGTTTGATAGTGCATGTTTTTGCATGTTTTGGGTGTAAAGGCATATTTGGCATATAGTCGATTTTTTACAGTCGTTAGTGCATATTATTTCATAAAAATATTTTTTAGACAAATATTTGAAATGTTTCTTGTTTCTTATTTACTTTCCTGTTTACAAAATTGTAGTGTTTTGATTTATTTTTATTCAGTGAGTGTGTGACTACCTAATATCCTAGTATACCCACATACTTATTTAGATTTTATGCGTTTTACGAAATATCGCGGAAACAGTGTAATCGCTACCACTACCATCCTCCACCGTATAAAGAGGCAGCTTCTCACCAACCAGCATTTATAATTTTGTACATTGCTACACTCTACAGTATAGTTTTCTTACACTCGCCGATGAGTTTACTCGTATGAGTCGTATGCGTTTATCCATTCAATTTCCTGTTTTAGTGTTTTCATGTGAGGTATAGGTAGGTTACTACTGTACACATTATTCATATTTTATTTTAACAATGCCGAAAGAAAAACAAACAGTTGCGGGCCGTTTGCAAAATTTTGTGGAGGAATTTGAATTTTTTAAATGTATGGATTAATTCTTATTATTTTAAAACTTTTTCATAATTTTTTTACATAATGCATATTTTGAGTGCATAATTTAAAAATGTTAGAGCATATTAATGCATATTTTCGAACTTTTTAGTGCATATTTTAATGCATATTTTGACAACTTTTAGTGCATGAATGCATGCTTATTTATGCATTTTTTAGTGCATGAAGTAACGAGCCCTGATTATGATCATACCTATCGGCTATCAGTTGTATGATATCCCATTGTTTTTGAATTGTAAAATATTATCTG
>NW_021763075.1:0-1223 GCF_005508785.2 Acyrthosiphon pisum
TAAAAGTATAATATAAGTATAATATTTATAATTACAAGATGAAATCTAAACGATGTTTTGTAGAGCTTAAATGACTTATTACTTCCTCTGGTGTTACACTGACTTCGTAGTGGATATTGAGGGCAGCTAATCCATTGAGTCTTCTTTTTGATGTGGAATTTCTTAAGTAACTCTTGATCCTTTTAAGTGTGGAAAATGATCTCTCCGCTTCATATGAAGTAATAGGAAGTGTGATAAGTATTTGTAATAGTTTATATATATTTGGGAATAAATCTGGATTGCATTCATTAAGTATTTGAATTACACTATTATATTGTTTATTACTGTCAGTCAAATAACGATTCCATAAAATAGTTCCTGATTTCACTCGATCAAAATCATCAACATCGTTAGCATAAAACTCAACAAGTTCTCTTAGTTTTTCTTCATCAAACTCTGAGCTATTAACAAACATTTGGAATCCAGATATTATGTTTTGATGATTAACAAAACGATCGTTTAATTGTTGTACAAACGAATCAAGAAACGGTAGAAATAAAGTGATTCTAAAATATTCTTCGGGATCTTTTGTCGGAATATTGTCTTGGTATTTTTGACGCTTAGCTAATCTAGGCATTTCAATAGTAAGTTCAAAATCGTTTAATCTTTTATTAATATCAATAAATAATTTGTTAAATTCAGTAGTGGCGTTTTCCCTTATACAACTTAATTGATTTTTTACTAGATTAATATGATTAACAGCTACCACCAAATCAATATTTTACTTTGTAAATATTTGCAAAGAGACTGTGTATACTGAAAAATTTGGTTGAGAATACTGAGGGCTACATTAAATTCAGAAGATTGCAATGCCAAAAGCAGTTGATTAACACTTTACTCGATGTATCAATATCTTTCCATGTAATCATTTCTTCCAAGCAATAAATAATTGCAGGGAAAAATTCATTGAACGTTTCTATTGAATTATAACGTTCAACCCACCTAGTTGGGCAAAGCCTTTTAAGTTTTTGTTTATTTGAAGAAGTTTCTTTTTTTTTCAACTCGGCCAGATGTATATTAAAAAAATTTTGTCGTTTCGGAGTATTTAAAAAGTTATAACATGCTTCTACAGTACCCATAGTGTTTCTTATTCCTTGAATATTGCAAGCATATGATACTGACAGATTGAGATTATGAGCACTACAATGTATGTACAATGCACTCGGATATTCTTTTCTAATTAA
>NW_021763076.1:0-686 GCF_005508785.2 Acyrthosiphon pisum
TTAAGGAAAAACAGGAATTTTTACGCAAAATCTGTTTTCGAGAAAATTTGTTTTCGGTTTTTGGTGTAACTTTAAAACGAATGACTGTAGATACATGAAATTTTCACTGGTTGTTTATATTCCTATTTTCTATACATGATAAAATTTTCAAAATATTTTGATTTGTTTTGAACTGTTTACGGACAATTTCAGTTTCCAATTTAATTAGTTTTTTTTTCTATGAATGTCAATAAAACTTTATTTGTTGATTAAAAATACTTGAAAATTTAATACAAGGCCCCTACTATATTGTGACAATGACATTTGAAAAATATTAAAAATCCTTAGTCACAGTTTTTTTTTATTAGCATTTAAAGTTCAAAAATTGACAAAATATGTAAAAATCACAAAAATTAGCAAATATTTTGAGTTAATAATTCGTAAAAGAAAACCAGTGACCGCAAAGCTAAAGTTTTTTTCTTTCATGGCTTACAAAGGTGACACGAGTCGTGAAAATATTCTTACAAAAACAGTGGATCGCGAGTCAAAAAGGTTAAACACTACTAGTCAAAACCATAAATAGGATGAAAAATATTTTTATATTATAAAATGTAGAATTCATTAATTTATCTTTGAAAACAACTTAGATACATTCCTAATTTTAATAAAAATTGATTTGGACATTTGTTTGTAAATATCTGAGACTA
>NW_021763077.1:0-796 GCF_005508785.2 Acyrthosiphon pisum
AGATTTGAAAATGTAATACAAGATTCCTCATAATATTGTCTACCTTTATCTAAAAAAATTGTCTATAAGAAACTCAAATTAAATTTTTATGAGCGTTTGAAATTCATATTTTTACAACATTTGATATTCACTCGATTTCTTACGTAACGATTTTCTTATTTTGTTGTAATTAAAAAACTAGTGACTGTAGAAACTTGAAAATTTCACTGAATGTTTATATTAGCATTTTCTATATACGATAAAATTTTTAAAATAATTTGACTCTTTTTGAGCTGTTTACGGACATTGTAAGTTTTCAATTTTTTTAGTTTTTTTTTTCTATAAATATCAATAAAGTTTTATCTGTTGGGCCAAAAAGTGTATAAATTTAATACAAAGCTCCTGATATATTGTTACAATATCAGTTGAAAAATATTAAAAATACATAGGCACAATTTTTTTTTATAAGCATTTAAAGATCAAATTTGGACAAAATTTATCAAATTTTAATTTGAAAAATTATTTTGTAGTTAAAAATTTATAAAATGTTCAATTTTTGTATCTAAGAATTGAAAATTTAAAACAAGATTCCACGTAAGTAATTAATACTGTTACCAAAAAATCTAAAAAATACATTTACGCAGTTTATTTTTATAGTCATTTTAAGTACAAATTTGGACGAAATTACATATTAAAAACCTAGGATAACTATTTTAGTTATTTTGTTGTGATTGTATAATATTATTCGTGGGTACTTGAAACTTCTAAAGTATACTATTATATATCTATGATAGTACCACGGGTTTTTGTTGATGTA
>NW_021763078.1:0-828 GCF_005508785.2 Acyrthosiphon pisum
GTCGCTCTGCTGTACAGTAGGTTACAAGTGGGTCACTGCTAATGGATGGTGTTAAATTTGAATTTAATGATATAATATCATTGTATAAGAAAAACAATTCTGAGCAAAAACGATCAGACAGCGTATGATATTACTAAGTATATTTGATGATATTATTGTGAATAAAATAATTTATATATAACCTATTTACATGGAATCTTGTTTTAAATTTTCAATCCTTAGCTATAAAAGTTGAACATTTTATACATTTTTAACTATAAAATAATTAATAACTAAATGCTTATAAAAAAAACTGTGTATATATATTTTTAATATTTTTAAACTGCTATTGTAACTATATATCAGGAGTCTTGCATAAGGTAGACAAACTTATGAGGAGTCTTGTATAACATTTTCAAATCTTAGATTTGAACTCAAAATAATTTGGAAATTTTCGTCATTTTAACGTATATTGTCAATATTTAAATGCTTATAAAAAAATTGTAACTATGAATTTTTAATATTTTTCATCTGTCTTTGAAACAATATAAAAGAAGCCTTCTATTAAATTTTCAAGCTTTTGTACCCATCAAATAAAATTTTATTGATATTTTGTTTTTCACAGCGCTTTTGAAAACTACTGGAAAATTTTTAGTTTTGATCTACCAAAGTACCAACTAGATTCACTTTCCTATCAGAAAAGATACTGTTGAAGAAAATCTAAGTACTTTTACTGTCCTAAAAGGTGACAGACACAAAAATAAATTTAAAAATAAAAATAAATAAAAACACACATCATTGTAAAATCAATACATTAATCGATCCACTCAGAATCTAAAAAATTCATTA
>NW_021763079.1:0-1352 GCF_005508785.2 Acyrthosiphon pisum
AACTTACAATGTCCGTAAACAGCTCAAAAAGAGTCAAATTATTTTAAAAATTTTATCGTATATATAAAATGCTAATATAAACATTCAGTGAAATTTCCAAGTTTCTACAGTCACTCGTTTTTTAATTACAACAAATAAGAAAATCGTTACGTAAGAAATCGAGTGAATATCAAATGTTGTAAAAATATGAATTTCAAACGCCCATAAAAATTTAATTTGAGTTTCTTATAGACATTTTTTTTTTGGTAAAGGTAGATTATCCTATAAGGAATCTTGTATTACATTTTAAAATCTTAGATTTAAAAAGAAAAATTTTTATGAATTTATAACTCGAAATAATTTGCAAATTTTCGTGATTTTTCCATATTTTGTCATTTTTTGAACTTAAATGCTTAAAAAAAAAACTGTGACTAACGATTTTTAATATTTTTCATTTGCCTTTGAAACAATAAACTAGGAGACTTCTATTAAATTTTCAAGCTTTTTTATCCAACAAATAAAATTTTATTGATATTATTAGAAAAAAAACTAAAAAAAAATGGAAAATAAAAATGTCCGTAAAGAGCTCAAAATACATCAAAATATTTTGAAATGTTATGGTGTATAGAAGATGCTAAGATAAACATTCAGTCAAAATTTCATGTATCTACGGTAATTTTTTTTAAAGTTACACCAAAAACCAAATTCAATTTTGTGAAAAATCGATTTTGCGTAAAAATTCCCGTTTTACCTTAATTTTTCTTTTGTTTTTCCCGGCGCTTTTGAAAACCACTGGGAAATTTAAATTTTGACCTCCCCAATGCACCAACGATATTCACTTTCTGATCGAACAAGATACTGAAGTTGAAAATCGTAGCATTATTTCGACTACTTATCGTGTACACAGACACAAAAAAAATAAAAAAATAAATAAAAAAATAAAAAAATAAAAAAATAAAAAAATAAAAAAACACACATCATTGTAAAATCAATACATTCATCGTTCCACTCAGAATCTAAAATAATCATTTGAAATAATAATTTCATTACAATATCAACTTATTAGTTGTGTGTCTTAACTTTTTGATGAAAATAGTTTGAAACTTCAAAACACCAAATAAATCTCACTTCTCAGTAATAATTAAATTTTGATTATTTTCGATTAAAATTAATTTTCGATTATTTTCGATTATAATTAATTTTTCGATTATTTTCGATTATTTTCGATTATAATTAATTTTCGATTATTCGATTATTTATAAAAAAAATCGATTAATCGACTAATCGAATTTCGATTATATCAATTATTTATAAAATATGAAAATAATCGATTAAAATTATCGATTATATAAAATAACCACGCATCCCTACAG
>NW_021763081.1:0-876 GCF_005508785.2 Acyrthosiphon pisum
AACATTTAAATAAACAAAGTACTATTCAATTTTTGTATCCAAAAACTAAATCCATGTGTGAGCTACCGGTAACTGTATAGCTTATGGGAGCCTATCAAGTTGGATATATAATATATATATATATATATATCCGCCTTGGAGCCTATATTAATTGAACAAATAAGATATATAAACACCTTTCGAGTTCCGAGTCTCATGGAATCTATTTGTATAACTTTTATTGAAATGGACAATTTTCCAGTCATTTTTGATTCTATAGACTTTAGAGGATAAACAAAGAAACACTAATTTATATCTATATATATAAAAATGGAGACAAAAATATATAACAATTCATCAATCGAGAACGGCTGGTCCAATTTGGCTCAAATTTTTTTTAAGATGTTCGTAACTGCCAGGAGAAGGTTTTTATGAAATAACATTTTAGGAAAATCCACCGGAAAGGTAGCGAATCTCAAATCTGTATGTCAAAAATACAACAGTGGCGCAACAGTGCATTATATTATATTGGTTGCTATTGGTTAATCGGGCATGTTTGTTGATCTGTATATATAAAAAGGCTTGTCCTGGGTGATTCATCATCGTCTAGCCGGAACTGCTGAAGCTATGGATATGAAATTTTCAGTAAATGTACTTATTACAATGTATAGGCGCACTAAGAAAGGATTTTTCGAAATTCGCATTTTAAAGAGGTGCTCAAACAGGGATCTCGAGATTCACGATAGAAATTGGAAATTTTATTTTTATTTATTTTATAAATAGTTGCCATTGGTACAGTCTACAGTAGAAATTAGTATTTATTTATTAATTGGTTTCCATTGGTTATTTGGGCAGATCAGGTACAAGCTAGCACCAAATCAAATTATGAACATTGCA
>NW_021763082.1:0-1323 GCF_005508785.2 Acyrthosiphon pisum
TTTCGTGCAGGTTTTTGCATTTTTTTCGCGTTTTTTTTTCATATAAATATATATTTTACACTACAGTTATATGTTTTTATGTATTTTATTGGTTAATATATTATGTATCTATATGTTATTTATTTTATTAGGAATTATAATTGCACAGTTCCCAAAATATTCATTGTTATATATAATTACATAAATACATATTATATTTGTTTGTATTTTTCCTAAATTATTTCGTATGTTGTGTGATAGGGTTTTCACTTATAGCCGTTCGTCATCGGGTCTGCAATCCACCGCAGGTGATTGTCTACCTGATTTGTTGTTGCATATTGTCTGCGACAAGTGCAACAGTGTCGGATTGCCTACCTAAGTGGCTAACTTGAAAGTTAGGTAATCGATTTTGACTTGCTAGACACTCCAACACGGTTTTCGACTTTACACTTTTTACATAAGAAAAAGCACCGGACATGCGACGGCACATATCACTAACCACCGCAGGTGGATTGCTTATTTTTGTTCTGTCTTAAACGGGCGATAACTAACTTGCTAGACACTCTAACATGCGGGTTTTCGAATTTAAACTTTTTTTCACATACAAAAAAGCACCGGACATACGCTGGGGGATAGTATCATTGAATTGTCGATTTTCATGGGCCATGGGAGATTTCTAGACACTGAAACTCGACTTTTAAACTTTCCCGTCTACGAAACGAGACCACCATAGAGCCAGGCCTTATCACAAATTCTTATCACAAAATCTCTTTCTTTATAAGTGTGGCATTTATAATTCGATTATAATTCGACTGTGTCTCCAAAATCAGTATTCACTTACATCTAACATGGGGGGGCCGGGGGTCGAACTATATTTTCCATTCTTCAGTTACCTACGCTACCAACGTAGTCGGCAATCCACCGTAGGTGGATTGCATACCTGGTGATATAGGTACGCTTCTCATAATGCCCGCGATTCGATTCCCTACCTATGATTTGATGACTGATAGCTAGACAATCGACTGTTCACTTTTTAACAACACAGGAGATCGTATCCAGCCTATGCATTTACAACGTTTGTGACGGATTGCTTAAACGTTCCCGCCAAAACGTCAAGCCTTATCTCCAATCTATATCACTAATCTTTATCACAAATCCTAAATTTTCGTCTTACAACTTTACTGTCGCGACTTATATAATATTTCCAATGACATTGTCTCCAAAATCGGTACCCACTCTCAGCGAGTCTAACGGGCCCCGAGTTACACTTAGAGCTAGTATTCCCTATTTTTAATGCATGTTATCTTATCGGCTGTTTTACACAGTTTATTTTTAGTATTATTT
>NW_021763083.1:0-818 GCF_005508785.2 Acyrthosiphon pisum
AAGGGGGACTTTCCTCCTTGAACTTTTTTTCCCCTGTAAAAATGGACGCAGAACATACATTAGGGTTTTTGAGATTTTGGCTACGCGGTGGTCAAAAGTACTGTAAGGGAGACTTTCCCCCTTGAACTTTTTTTTTTCCCCTGTAAAAATGGACGCAGAACATACAAATATATACTACTCTGTCTTCATTGACTTTGAAAAAGCCTTTGACACAGTTGATCACTGTCGTCTTATAACAGAACTAGCTCGACTCGGTATTGGCAACCCTTTGCTTTCTTGGCTCCGGTCGTATCTTAATTCCAGAACGCAGTATGTCAAAGTTCATGGTGCACTTTCCAATTTGTCAACTATTCCCTCAGGAGTACCACAAGGGGGACATCTAAGTCAACTTCTATTCATTCTATTCACTAACACTATTCATAACTATCTTTCCACATCTAAAGTCCTGTTATTTGCTGATGATATCAAAATTTATCTTAAAATTTCTTCTCTTTCTGACTGCTTCAAATTACAATCTGATCTTGACTCCTTCTGTAAGTGGACCCAACGTCTAGGGCTCACACTAAATCTTAATAAATGTCACTTCATGAGCTTTAGTAGGAAGCGTGTTCCTCTTATCCATCCATACTCTCTAAATGGCTTTCCACTTATACGTGTTTTCGAGGTTAAAGATCTTGGTTTTTACCTTTACTCCTACCCTTTTCCTTTGAAAAATCATATTAATAAAACTATTGGTAGAGCTCTAAAAGTACTTGGCTTTTATAAAGCGCAACACCAGACTATTTACATCCATCCCTTGCCTTCGTGCCCTCTACTTC
>NW_021763084.1:0-1232 GCF_005508785.2 Acyrthosiphon pisum
AGGAGCCTTGCATTACATTTTCACGCATTTTTATCAAACAAATAAAATTTTATTGATATTTATAGAAAAAAAAATTAAAAAAATTAAAAAATGACAATGTCCGTAAGCAGCTCAAAAAGAGTCAAGTTATTTTAAAATTTTTATCGTGTATATAAAATTCTAATATAAACATTCAGTGCAATTTTCAAGTAACTACAGTCATTCGTTTTTTAATTACAATAAAATTAGAAAATCGTTACGTAAGAAATCGAGTGAATGTCAAATGTTGTAAAAATATGAATTTCAAACGCTCATAAAAATTTAATTTGAGTTTCTTATAGACATTTTTTTTTTGATAAAGGTAGATTAGCCTATAAGGAATCTTGTATTACATTTTAAAATCTTAGTTCTAAAAAGAAAAATTTTTATGAATTATTAACTCAAAATAATTTGCTAATTTTTGTGATTTTGTCAATTCTTGAACTTTAAATGCTAATAAAAAAAAACTGTGACTAAGGATTTTGAATATTTTTCAAATGTCATTGTACCAATATACAAGGAGCCTTGTATTAAATTTCCAAGTATTTTTACTCAAAAAATAAAGTTTTATTGACATTCATAGAAAAAAAAGCTAATTAAATTGAAAACTGAAATTGTCCGTAAACAGCTCAAAACAAATCAAAATATTTTGAAAATTTTATCATGTATAGAAAATAGAAATATAAACAACCAGTGCAATTTTCAAGTATCTACAGTCATTCGTTTTTTAATCACAATAAAATAAGAAAATCGTTACGTAAGAAATCGAGTGAATATCAAATGTTGTAAAAATATGACGCTCATAAAAATTTAATTTGAGTTTCTTATAGACATTTTTTTTTTTTGATAAAGGTAGATTATCCTATAAAGAATCTTGTATTACATTTTAAAATCTTAGTTCTAAAAAGAAAAACTTTTACGAATTATTAACTCAAAATAATCTGCTAATTTTCGGGATTTTTACATATTTTGTCAATTTTTGAACTTTAAATGCTAATAAAAAAAAACTGTGACTAAGGATTTTTAATATTTTTCAAATCTCATTGTAACAATATAGTAGAGCCTTGTATTAAATTTTCAAGTATTTTTACTCAACAAATAAAGTTTTATTGACATTCATAGAAAAAAAAAAATAATTAAATGGAAACTGAAATTGTCGTAAACAGCTCAAAACAAATCAATATTTTGAAATTTTATCAAGTATAGAAATGGAA
>NW_021763085.1:0-950 GCF_005508785.2 Acyrthosiphon pisum
AAAACGGGAATTTTTACGCAAAATCGATTTTTCACAAAATTGAATTTGGTTTTTGGTGTAACTTTAAAAAAAATGACCGTAGATACATGAAATTTTGACTGAATGTTTATCTTAGCATTTTCTATACACTATAACATTTTCAAAATATTTTGATTTATTTTGAGCTCTTTACGGACATTTTCATTTTCCATTTTTTTTTAGTTTTTTTTCTAAAAATATCAATACAATTTTATTTGTTGGATAAAAAAGCTTGAAAATTTAATAAAAGGCTCCTAGTATATTGTTTCAAAGGCAGATGAAAAATATTAAAAATCGTTAGTCACAGTTTTTTTTTATAAGCATTTAAAGTTCAAAAAATGACAAAATATGGAAAAATCACGAAAATTTGCAAATTATTTCTAGTTAGAAATTCATAAAAATTTTTCTTTTTAAATCTAAGATATGAAAATGTAATACAAAATTCCTTATAAGATTATCTACCTTTATCAAACAAAAAATATCTATAAGAAAGTCAAATTAAATTTTTATGATCGTTTGAAATTCAAATTTTTACAACACTGGATATTCACTCGATTTCTCATGTAGCGATTTCCTTATTTTGTTATAATCCAAAAACGAATAACTGCAGATACATGAACATTTTACTGAATGTTTACATTAGCATTTCCTATACACCATACAATTTTGAAAATATATTGACTCCTTTTGAGCTGTTTACGGACATTTTCAGTTTTAAATTTTTTTAGTTTTTTTTTTCTATAAATATCAATAAAGTTTTATCTGTTTGGCCAAAAAGTGTATAAATTTAATACAAAGTTCCTGATATATTGTTACAATATCAGTTGAAAAATATTAAAAATACATAGGCATAATTTTTTTTTTATAAGCATTTAAAGATCAAATTTGAAAAATTATTTTGTAGTTAAAAATGTATAAAAATTTTCAATTTT
>NW_021763086.1:0-978 GCF_005508785.2 Acyrthosiphon pisum
TGTGTAACTATTAATAATAACTTCTTATGGACTGTGAGTATGTACCAATGGATTCTTTTGTCCTTTCGGTCGTGCCGCATTTATATATTTGATTTGGTATAAATATACTCGATATAGCCACAGCCTGTAGCCTGTAGGTAGGTACCTACATGCATGTTATAATAAATAAATGTATAAATATTATGAGTCGATACGGTGGTTGGGTAGTGTTAGTTAAATTATATAATAAAATATCCTAGCTCGAGTCAACGCAGATTGTATTACAATATATTATTATTCATCAACTGATCGCTATGCGATAGGTAGGATTTTATCAAATCAAATTAATAAATAAGACTATTTAATTGATCTAATAGGTATTTAATACTATCTACATTAGAGACATGGGCTCGATATTAAATATTACTAAATACTAAATATTAAATATTATACTATATAGTAGGTACTTGATATTATATTACTGTTTTTAGGTGAGTCACATTTGGTTAGGTTAAAATACTCCTGCAGATTCTAAATAATACATTATTTATAAAGACTGGCGATTAAATTTTATAATGATATGACTGTATATTATTTGATATATAGGTTTAATTATGAGAGTATTATATGAAATAAAATATTTAATAAATAATAAATTTGATACATTTTATTATTTTATACATGGGTTGGATTATATGGAACGGTTATTTTATACTTGAATATAACTAACCTACATGTATACTATGTAGTCCCTAATATATTACAGTTTTAAGGTGAGTTAATTGGTTGAGGTAATACAATATTAATAAACTAATATTACTTATACTACATATATTTCAGATAGTCTGGTAGTTAAAGTTTATAATGATATGCTAGCTGTTTGATGTTACTTATGTAGGTAGGTTTATGGGAGTGTATTACAATATATTATTATTAATGTATACTATAGGTAGGTTTAATCATGAGCATAAATCAAATTAATAATTGACAATTGATAAA
>NW_021763087.1:0-616 GCF_005508785.2 Acyrthosiphon pisum
GGGCACAAGCCATTTTTTTTTTTTAATTGGCTTTAAATACCTATACTCCGGCCCACGAGAGTCCATACGTAAACCGCGCATTCATATAATAATACGTGACGTCTGTTTTCTCCCACCATGATGCCATTCCCACTATTCGGCAATGTGCCAATGCGCAGTGACGGATGCGTTTTTACGTATGGACTCTCGTGGGCCGGAGTATATACAAATATATTATAGTTATGAATAATTAATCAACACAAAATATGTAAAAACTCTTTAAAAAATCATATTAAGTCACAAATTGAAGTGTTATACGATGTTCTAAGGTTGTACACAGTTCATATGAAAATATCTGTTTTTCGGGTTTCCATCAATAATCAAAGCTAGTACCAAAAATTGCCTTATCAGGAACTCCATAGGTAATGAATTTCACTATTTGCTTTTATGTAATTTTTATCTTCTCAATTATTCAATTAAAATTGTTAAAAATAATTAAATTACTGAATTTTACTAAAACTGGTACCTATTTGGATGGGGGCGCAGATCTTATAATTTTAAAAGGCCTACTAGGATTTTCCTGATATCCTGGTGGGCCCAATACGCGTCGTAAAGTATACACCTATTTTAAAAATGC
>NW_021763088.1:0-1476 GCF_005508785.2 Acyrthosiphon pisum
AATGGGGCCCCCCGGGGGGGTAAAACTCGAAATCTGTAAAAATATTGAAAAAATTCTCCAAAATCGCCAAAAGTGATAAGAAATCGCCAAAAGTGATAAGAGAGAGTGATACGCCGCCGGGGACCCGTTTTCCCTCCAATTTCCTCTAGAGCAGTTCGGAATTACGACACGGGCTGCGCCCTGATGGTCGGGTAACCCTCGGAGGGGTAGCGTTTTATAGTATAAGACTAGATTCTGGTGTTTGTCATCCCGCCTGCGGCGGAAAGACTGTGTGGGCGGTGGTGCATCTTTGTCGTTTCGTCTCGGGCTGGGTTTTTCGATCCGGCCTGCGGCGGGAACGCGGGGTCGTCGGGTATTGTGTTTTGTCGTGTTGGCAGCCCTAGTTAAGCGGTAATTTTTGAACTCGGAAGAGTGTCGTAAGTCGGGCGATTCAAGTCGATCGTACGACACAGCCAGCCAGGTAGGCAATCCGAGGATCGCAGACCCCCCGGGCGTGTATGTCCGGTTCTCGTATGTGTTTAAATCGGAAATTCGGATTCTGAGTGTGAGTGTCTAGCTATCAGTCATCTTGGGTGAAAGTCGATTCCCGAACGGATAATTTGTCTGCGGCGGATCGGATGCAGTGGGAGTGTAAGTCGCTCGAATGCAAGTAGCTAGTCAGGTAGGCAATCCGACTACGTCAGATCGCAGACCCCCCGGGCGTGTATGTCCGGTTCTCGTATGTGTTTAAATAGGAAATTCGGATTCAGAGTTTGAGTGTCTAGCTATCAGTCATCTCGGGTGAAAATCGATTCCCGAACGGAAGCATTGGGAGTGTAGGTCGCTCGTATGCAAGTAGCTAGTCAGGTAGGCAATCCGACTACGTCGGATCGCAGACCCCCCGGGCGTGTATGTCCGGTTCTTGTATGTGTTTAAATCGGAAATTCGGATTCTGAGTTTGAGTGTCTAGCTATCAGTCGTCTCGGGAGAAAGTCGATTCCCGAACGGACAATCGGCTTGCGGCGGATCGGATGCAGTGGGGGTCTGAGTCGCTCGTATGCAAGTAGCTAGTCAGGTAGGCAATCCGACTACGTCGGATCGCAGACCCCCCAGGCGTGTATGTCCGGTTCTCGTATGTGTTTAAATCGGAAATTCATATTCTGAGTTTGAGTGTCTAGCTATCAGTCTTCTCGGGAGAAAATCGATTCCCGAAAGGACAATCCGCTTGCGGTGGATCGGATGCAGTGGGAGTGTGAGTCGCTCGTACGCAAGTAGCTAGTCAGGTAGGCAATCCGACTACGTCGGATCGCAGACCATGCACCGGGCGTGTATGTCCGGTTCTTGAGTGTGTATGTTGAAATCGGAAATTCGGATTCTGAGTGTGAGTGTCTAGCTATCAGTCTTCTTGGGTGAAAGTCGATTCCCGAACGGATAATTCCGTCTGCGGCGGATCGGATGCAGTGGGAGTGTAAGTCGCTCGTATGCAAGTAGCTAGTC
>NW_021763089.1:0-851 GCF_005508785.2 Acyrthosiphon pisum
TCAATGTGGCAATACAACTTTTCCAGAGGCGCAGCAGAAACCGGCCGATTCACCTTTGTATTTGAGTGCATGATAGTGTTGGCATTGTTTGTTCATAGATTTGTGTATGTGACGAATAGTCGATATCTGACTCATATTCAAACGCAAGACGAAAAAGTGATGCACGTGTCAATGCGCGATACACTTGCAAACGCTGTTGTGCACGCGTTCTGAATGTGTCGATGACTCGTTGACGGGCCAGTCTTTGTCTCAATGCATGTGACCCATGTACTTTTTAGGCATTATTGTTTTAGATTCTGAACGAAGTGATGAATGTATTGATTTTACAATGTGTGTTTTTTTTTTTTTTTTTTTTGTGTCTGACGACAACTTTTGGAGCAGTAAAAATGCTTCGATTTTCAAAAGTTGTACCTTTTCTGAAAGGAAAGTGAATCTAGTTGGTACTTTGGGGGGTCAAAAGTGAAAATTTCCCAATACTTTTCAAAAGCGGCAGGAAAAACCTTAAAAAAATAACGGAAAAACGCGAATTTTTACGCAAAACCAATTTTTGACAAAAACGAAAACTTAATTTTACTGTAACTCAAAAAATAATTATTGTAAGCACTTGAAATTTGCAACAGATGTTTATATTAGCGTTGTATATACAGGGTTAAATTTTCAAAGTGTTTCGACTTTTTTTGAGCTATTTATAGACAAATGAAATTTTCAATTTTTCTAAGTATTTTTTTTTTAAAATAACGATAAAAAATTTTTGGTTGGATAGAAAACTTTGAAAATTTAATACAACGTTTCTTATAAGTTGTTCTCACAGTGATAAAAAAAATCCAAAATCGTTAGTCACAATTTTTTTT
>NW_021763090.1:0-779 GCF_005508785.2 Acyrthosiphon pisum
GCATTTGAAGTTGAAATTTTGACAAAATTTATCAAATTTAAAATTGAATAATTATTTTGTAATTAAAAATTTATAAAATGTTCAACTTTTATATCTAAGGATTGAAAATTTAAAACAAGATTCCACGTAAATATTTAATTCTGTTGCCAAAAATTCTAAGAAATACATAAGCACGGTTTATTTTTATAGTCATTTTAAGTTCAAATTTGGACGAAATTACATATTAAAAAACCTGGAATAACTATTTTAGTTATTTTGTTGTGATTGTATAATATTATTTGTGGGTACTTGAAACTTCTAAAGTTCCTATACTATTATTTATCTATGATAGTACCACGTTTTGTTGTTGATGTATAACGCGTTACCTAATGGATATTGTGATATGATTAATTTGGAATTTATTATTGATACCTATTATAGGTCAATTTTTTTTTAATACTATAGATAAGTATACCTATATAATAGGTATGTCTAATACCTAGACTGACAACCGTCTCCACTCAGAATAGTTTTTCTTATACAGTGATATTATATCATTGAATTCAAATTTAATACTATCCATTATACAGTGACCCACTTGTAACCTACTGTACAGCAGAGCGACATCTACTTACCCACCTTTTTTTTTCTATGAATGTCAATAAAACTTTATTTGTTGAGTAAAAATACTTGAAAGTTTGATACAAGGCTCCTACTATATTTTTACAATGACATATGAAAATTATTAAAAATCCTTAGCCACAGTTTTTTTTTATTGGCATTTAAAGCTCAAAAATTGA
>NW_021763091.1:0-5068 GCF_005508785.2 Acyrthosiphon pisum
TTGGAAATTTGGCACTTAGGCCAGAGAGAGAAAACAAATAATATGCTGACATCTCTTAATTAAAACAAATGCACATTCACATAGCACCATCAGTGGTTGTGTCTCAATCCACCAAACTACACGAAATCAAACGAAACATAATATAAACCACTGGCCTTCCCAGTTTCCCATCTCTTGAATGGTCCAGAAAGTACGAAGTCGTCATCACTAGACTATCAATTGGTCATACATAATTAATGTCACATTAGTATGATAATAAAGAGGTAGTTTCTTATTGGCCAAAGATAACGTCATAATGTGCTCTGCTTGCGGAGTCCGTATCAAAAATATTTTCATCGAAAGTCGAATATTCGCCCAGAACGGGAAAAAGTCCATATTTCCGAAATCACTCACCGTATTACTCAGCACCCCAACTCAATTTCCGCCTCAATCAAATATTCAGTTTTACCGTCAATCTAATCAACGAGATATAACCCTTACCAGTGTACCTATCATCTAGTATTTAAATTGTATCATTTGTGCATTGTTATACTTCTACGTTTCATGTATGTAATCTCAGTCAATATAGGTATCTCCCAATGGCCGCCGTTGTCAAGGGTTAAATAAATATATATATTAATTACCAGTTAAAATTAACGTAAATAAATTAAATCAGTCTAATCAATAAATCAATGTATGGTATCAATAATTAATGATAAATAATATCATGTACCCACATCACAATAATATCGAACATTTCACTATTATCTCATAGCTATAATGATTCACTAATGTTTTGTATATTTAATTATCTGTATGTATTTTATAATTTGTAATCGTTGAGCTTTATTAATTTTTTTTTTTGATTGGTTACAAAAGTAATATTGAAAAAATGTATTTATATTATGTAGATTAATATAGTTTTTTAAAGTAAAATGAGTGTTAGAAATTAGGTTTTATGGCATTATCCTTTGTAGGTAATATTTGAATAACCGTCGGGCGTTCATATAAATCTCGTGTAAAAATCTATACACATTTTTTATCTGTTTTAACAGGTTGAAAATAAACAACCTTCATAATGTTGTTTACAATAAGCATTAAGCATATTAGCCGAAAAATATGCTGTGTGAAACTGTGATGAATCCTCGATGTTTTGTCGCTTCAATGTATGTGTGCGTCATGTGCAATTTGGCTTTAAGTTCAAAAGTGTCATATATAGGTCCACAAACAAGTTGGTCGGTACTTATAACAATAGATAGGTACAATTATTACCAAAAAAAAAAAATTTTTCAAACGATTATTTTTGTCAATAGACAATAAAATTAATAGTTTATCTGCACATTGTTATATTGTTTCCAATGGTGTAGAATGTCAGTTTTTTATTGTGTTTTCAAAGACTAAACGAACTTCTTTTGATGTTTTCTTTGACACACTTAAACGTTAGGTAGGTAATGTATTTATAGTTATAGCCCAGAGTCGTTGCAGAAAATTGATTCTATAAATAATCATCTAAATTCTATGCTATATAGTATATATAAACATATTGGTTTTTCATAATATTTATATTTTATTCAATATGCAGGTAGGTATCTAGCTATGTTAATTTTTTTTTTTTAATGAAAATCATAGTTTTATTTTTTTTTCTCAAGATAGTAAAAATAAGCTAAAACAACTTTGCATCTATATTTTTTTTTAAACTAGGAAGTAATTTTATTATATATCAAAATCAAGTTTTAATACTTCGATTTGTTTTTATGCCAACAGCCTACGTAACTCTTATCTCATAAAAACATTAAATAAATATGAATTGATATTTATATATAATATGATTGTACTTCGTAAAACATACATTATTAAAATTAATGGTTTAATTAGCTCCATATACTGTGACGTTTAAAATCTATAAAACCAATAGCTACTTTGATCCCGAAAAAACTATAAACGGGAACAAAAAATTGATTTAAAATTACTTCCGAGACAGATTATTATCACCGGAAACAACGCTTACCAATATATTATGAATCTATATTACCGGGTGTTATATCTAGGTATAAACTATAAAGCATCACAGCAGCTGTGTCGGGTAACATACACACTATAAAATGCGGAACATAACATGGCGGAAATACGTCGTAAAATAAACGTATAGGTACCTGCCTATACGTATACGTATTTTCGATAGTAATTCTATAAGTGTATCAAAGCTTAGACTTAGTGAACGGTATTAAACTCGAACAAATGGAGACGATGCAAGAGCGAATCCGTGAACAGTTAGGTATTTATTTATGCATTTGGTTACAGACATTAAGTCCAAATACAAAATAGGCATAAATAATAAGTGCAGTAATTATAAATTCCAAATAACTTAATAACTAAAGAATAGAACAAAAGAAAAACGGTACGTAGGTAATGATGTGTTGTACCCCCACTTTGATACGTGAACACTTTATTGCCTCACCACGCAGGTTTATTATCTCGCCGCCATCCATAATAATTATAACAATTAGTAGGTAAAATAATATATAAGTAACAATAATTAATTTTAATAATAATAATAATAACAACAACAATAAATAATTTATAAGTGATAATAATTCATATTTTAATTTGTATAATAATAATGCATTAAAAAAAAGTGTACCAGCCAGTATTAATATAAATTAGGTATTTGTATTTTGTATATTAATAATAATTATAAAAACAAAATTAAAATTAAGACGAAGGCTTAATTTTTCATAAAAAATACCTATGATAGGTACTTTTTTTCCGAGAGACGGATTAGATTATTAAAGTGATATATTTATTATTTTGATGTCAGCAAGATAAGAAACATGAGTGGTGCGGCTATAAAGTTTTCACGAGCTGGTGGCGGGAATATAACAAATGAGTGCCGATAAAAAAATATAACAATAATAGTATTTAATAATAATTACAATATACATATTATACCTATATCAAAGACAAAATCAAAGTCAATATTAACAGAATCACCATTA
The DNA here is from genome assembly GCF_005508785.2 of Acyrthosiphon pisum. Lineage (NCBI taxonomy): Eukaryota > Metazoa > Arthropoda > Insecta > Hemiptera > Aphididae > Acyrthosiphon > Acyrthosiphon pisum. Next base: position 2,976 of record NW_021763091.1, read on the forward strand.
TTTAATTGAGTGTTAATTTGGGAAAATATCAGTATATCACGTACCCAAGGGAGGGACGAGGAATATAAAATAAACAGGGATCTCTATAATACTATGATCATTAATTTTGAAGTTAATAAGACTCGAATATATGTGAATCATCTATTATATTATTTAATATACCTATTTTCTAAGAACGGAAAATATGAATCTCTTCTTCGATCTGGTAAGGATTTAAGATTTAAAATGTTCCCAATGTTATTGTAATGAGAATGGCGAGGCCTTGAATATTAATTTTATGACTAATATATAACAAATAAATATATTTTGAACAGTTTCAATGTGATTGTAATACCAGTAGTACTGTAGCCCCAAATAATTGCAGCATATTCTAGATAAGACTTGGAGGTGGAAGCAAATAGAAATGTATTAAAGGTGTAAAAGAAATGAAGAGTGCTTTATTCTTAATAGAAATAATATGAGAGTTTAGCGTCAAAAATAATAGTGAATACCAAGGACTATAACTCAATTCATACGAGATAGAAAAATATTATTTAGATTATAAATTAATAAATCATTTATAAAACATTATAATTATTAAAAAAAGCGTTGACAACTAGAAGCATGTGTGCATTTCATTAAGCCAATTTCCGTTTTTTTTTCAACGGGGATAAAATTATTTTAATGATTTCTTTATCCGAAACCATAAACGTGACGATTTAATGGATGCGTTTACCTACGGGTAACTAATGGCAACCATTTATATACAAAAAAAAAAATACTAATTTATACTATTTATTTCTCTTATAACCATTTATAACAACAATTTTCATCGTAATCTCAAAATTCCTGTTTGAACATTTCTCGGGTGGGATTACCGGGTCCAATTGTGAATCTAAACTAAACCATACAGGGAACCCCAAACCACTCAAACACACAAAAAATTACATCAAAATCGGTCAAACCGATTAGGAAGAGTTCAGAGACACTCACGGATAGAATAAATAATAGAAAGATAGTTAACATAATCAAAATAAAACTAAAAATGATTTCACACAGTTCCATGATGATACATGTTACATATATTTAGTATTTACTCGTTATTATACTATTAGTAGGTAACTATATATTATATTATTGATTATTTTAGATTTTGAGCGGATTTTGAGTATTGTAATTATGTGTGTTTTTTTTTGTATAAAATTCTTTAGTTTTCAATACGATAGGAAAGTGATGAATCTATAGCTGGTACATATTTTTTAGATAATTGGGGAAAATAAAAAAAAATTTGGTTCAAATGGGAACTTCTACGCAAAACCGTTTTTTTACAAAATAGATTTTCTTATTTTTTTCTAATCCAAAACATGTGACCCTATAAGCACTTTAAATTTTGTATTCGTGATTTAAACCTGAACCATTTAAAGTTTTTTTTTTCAATAACTGTCGATGAGAAAATTATTGCTTGGTCAAAAAGCTTGCAAATGTAATACAAGGATCCTCATAAATTCTTTTTAGTTATTTTATCTATTTAAAAATATTAAATATAAAAGGCACGTTTTTTTATGAGAAATCGTTGCTTTTCATCAAGGGTGATAGACAGTCTTCGCTTAGAATCGTTTTTCGTATGCAATTATTTATCATTAAATTCAAATATAATACGTATACATTTCCTCATCAATAACGATATAAGTAGGTATACATAGTGGGTAATGGGTATCTACTATACTGCAGGAATAGTTCCCTTTTTAGCATATTTTCTTTGATGTATGGTGAAAAGGTTCTTTTTTCCTCGGTCGAAAAGCTTGAAAATCAATATAAGATTCTTCATGAGTGTTTTACATCAGCTACAATCTCTTAGATACCTATTAAATAGCGTCTTAAAATCAGCGAAAAATAAATTGGTTTCGATGAATATATTACATAGTAGTTGTATTCGGTGATAAATAACAGAATATATTTTATATTATTAAAAAGTTTCTTACGCCGGTATAGTAACTGACAATATTCTCCTATAGTTTTTTGTACACTATTAAAATATCATGCATGAATACAATTTTACAGAATATTAACACTATATTGGCGCTAGTCGTGATCATAATAATAAATTATAATGA
>NW_021763091.1:21124-22741 GCF_005508785.2 Acyrthosiphon pisum
AACTGGATAAGCTTTCTCGACGATTCCTTTTCATATGAACTGATATACAATACTTTTTAGCACATAAATAAGCATATTTTTAGGCTAAAGATTATTTTGTACAAAATAATATGAGGTGTTTCTATGCAAAATGTGTTATTTCCAAAAACTGCTTTTTTTTAGGAATACCTAGTGATTTTCTGTGATAAACGAACCGGACAAGTTAGGACTTATGGGTAACTTTTAAAAATTAAATATTTATTTTTAGAAAAGGAACTGTTTGAGAAACAAAAAATTTTAAATTATTTGATTATTTTTAAGTTTTTTTGTTTTGATTTTCTGCAAAACGTGTCATTTCCGGAAATGATACGTTTTGAAAAAAAATATGGTTATAGTTCATTTTGTAAATTTTTTTCAAAACGTATTATTTCCATTATTTTAATTTTGTGTAGATTTTATAAAAATATTACAATAGTTTTTTTCTATACTTTACATCAAGAAGTAATAGTTTGAATATGTTTTAGATATACAATAAGTACATGGGAAATATTTATTTATATCAAACTCATTAAAACAATAAGACAGCCTTGTTACGTTTAAAATTTAGTATATGATTATAGATGGTTCTTCACGAGATCATACTAAATAGTAAATATATAATAATCAGGGCTCGTTACTTCATGCACTAAAAAATGCATAAATAAGCATGCATTCATGCACTAAAAATTGTCAAAATATGCATTAAAATATGCACTAAAAAGTTCGAAAATATGCATTAATATGCTCTAACATTTTAGATTCTGAGTGAAACGATGAATGCATTGATTTTACAATGATGTGTGTTTTTTTTTTATTTTTTTTTTATTTTTATTTTATTTTATTTTTTTTTTTTTTTGTGTCTGTGTACACGATAAGTAGTCGAAATAATGCTACGATTTTCAACTTCAGTATCTTGTTCGATCAGAAAGTGAATATCGTTGGTGCATTGGGGAGGTAAAAATTTCCCAGTAGTTTTCAAAAGCGCCGGGAAAAACAAAAGAAAAATTAAGGAAAAACGGGAATTTTTACGCAAAATCTGTTTTCGAGAAAAATCGATTTTGGTTTTTGGTGTAACTTTAAAACAAATGACCATGTAGATACATGAAATTTTCAATGGTTTTTCAATGGTTTCAATTAGTACGAAAATATTTTGACTCTTTTTGAGCTGTTTTCGAGAAAATCGATTTTGGTTTTTGGTGTAACTCTTAAACAAATAACCGTAGGTACATGAAATTTTGACTGAATGTTTACATAAGTATTTTCTATACACATAATCTATACATTTTCTAAATATTTTGACTTATTTTGAGCTGTTTATGGACATTTTCAGTTTTAAATTTTTTTAGTTTTTTTTTCTATAAATATCAATAAAGTTTGATCTGTTGGGCCAAAAAGTGTAAAAATTTAATGCAAGGCTCCTGATATATTGTTACAATAGCAATTGAAAAATATTAAAAATACATAGGCACAATTTTTTTTTATAAGCATTTAAAGATCAAAAATTTATCAAAATCTCGAAAATTATCAATCATTGTAGTTAAAAATGTATAAAATGTTCAACTTTTATATCTAAGGATTGAAAATTTAAAACGAGATTCC
>NW_021763092.1:0-1018 GCF_005508785.2 Acyrthosiphon pisum
TTTGTTATAGTAAATATATAAAAAATATATAAAATTGTATAAACACATTTGCTACCATTGACAGAAGATTATGTTTAACATTTTAATAATTTTAAATCATAAAATACAATAAATAAAAAAAAATGTGTTAACATTTTTAGTATTTGAATATACCCTATAATAATAATAGTCAAAATAAAGTATTTTAAAGGTGTAATGGGGGGGATGTAGGGGGGAGCCCCCGAAGGCCATATAATGGTTTACCTTTTGTAGTACCCCCAAGATTTAAACTCTAGTTGCGCCACTGGAAATTAGACCAACATTTTAAACAAAATACAATGCAACGAAAAAAAAAACTATTGTATTCGAAACCTTAAAAGCACTGTTATATGAAACTAATGAACATAATTTTTATATTGAACTCCAAAAAGTATTAAATTACTTTTTAAATGATACAGACACTGAAGATTTTGGGAAGTACTTTAAAATTATGTATTTATTTAGAGTAGAAAAGTGGGCATATTTTAATAGAAAACATGTAGGTATTAATACAAATATGTACTTAGAAGCACTTCATAAAACCATAAAACACTGCTATTTAGATGAAAAAAATATGTAAACGCTTAGATTTATCAATTAATGCACTTATGCCGTTAGTCAGGGATAAAAGTTTTGAAAGGATTATAAAAGTTTCAAAACAAAATAAGGTCTTCAAAGGTTGTTTAAATTAGGGCTTGAAACCGTTTTCAAAACCGATTTCAGAAACCGGTATAAACCGTTTTAAAACCGAAACCGAAACCGTAATCAAAACCGAAACCGGAAAAAATTGGATACCGGTATTAAAGCTAAAACCGAAACCATAAAAAATTGGAAACCGGTATTCAATTCAAAACCGAAATTTAAAAAAATTGGAAACCGTTTTTTTTTTTTTAATTGACGTGTTTTTAAATACTTGAATTCCATTACTACGCATAATTAATACTCATAATAAAATTGAGACCATGATTAAAATGTTGATAACCATTTCATTATTCGCCAA
>NW_021763093.1:0-1977 GCF_005508785.2 Acyrthosiphon pisum
GTATTCTAATATTGTGGTGACGGATGCGGGGTGAGGCGGGTCATTCCACTAACTACTAAGCACTGTGAGAGCTGTCCCCCACCTAGCTAGTGGAGTGGCTTTATACAATGTAGTAATCTACCCGGCGGCCCGAGGCAGTATATTTGACTGCCTTGGCTGGCGTTTTGCGCATGCGCCATTCACAATATTGTACGTATGTACGCCGCATACCCGTATACCACCTCCTATGCATTAACACAGGCAACGCCGGCAACTGCCTTATCGAGTGTCGATGTTGAACCTCTAGCGGTGGCGGCGCAACGCGGCGCGCGCTGGTCGCAGAATTTAACTCAAACGGCAAGGTTATTTATTATAGCTTATAAATTAAAACATTACTGCGACGTGACTACGTGAGCCATTATCCAGTTTCATGCAAGTTGTACACGAAAAAAAAATAATATAAAATATAAATTTAGGTAAATAGAATTATGAAATTATGAAAAAGTAAAAAGTAAAAATTAACTAAAAAATTGCGCCCCAAAAAATATTGCGCCCTAGGCCAGTGCCTTGGTGGCCTATGGGTAAATCCGCCCCTGCTTACACTGCTTTTATAACTTACTAATAAATTATGATTACCTACAATTTAAAAGTAGTTTATTCATAATACATAATATTGTTATATTGTAAGAATATGTATACGATAAAATATTTCGTTCTAAAAACTACCCAATCATAATTGAAAAATTTATTAATGTTATCCATGATATACGTTTGGTGAAATTGTGTACTCAAAAAATGTTTGACGCATGTGATAGTAGGTATATAGGTACTCAATATTATAACATTTTAACTTTTTAGTTAAGGTCGTTTTATTAATTATTAGAGCGATTTAGTGGTCTTAGAAGTGTACTTAACACAAAATACTGTTTTTTATAAAAATTGTATTTAAGTTTTTCACTAAAAAAATTAATCTTGCAATGTGCTAATAAGTACTTAAAATATATAATATAAAATATAAATAACAATAGAGGTTGACACGCTGACTACATACTGTGAATCGTTTTTCGTACAAGCATACTTATTAATCATGGAATCAAAATAGCCTAAATGCATTACAGTGACCTACTTATTCAACGTACACTCTAAAAACTAAACCTCCTTACGCCATGTCCTACGTGAATTTGACAAATGCGATTAAAAACAAAACAGTTTGTATTTCGTCGCATCCGTCGCATCGTATTGCGATGTAACTACATGGTCAGAATAGAAATTCGTCGGACTCGCCGGATTTACGTGGGTATTTTGGATCAACCAAATGTCTCCTACGAGAGAGATTTAGTCTTTTAGACCGGGGTTATACACCACGTATTCCGCAGCATTTTCCGTCGAATTAAAAACGCATTGGTTTAAATCGGAGCAGCTATACACGGCGAGCGTAATACGCCGCGTTTTCCGGCCTTTTACTAATCATTTCTCGTTGTAAAAAAATATGGTTTTGATAAGTGATAAAATAATGAAGTTTACTTGGACGACTTGACGAAGTCTATTTTTAAATTATTTTCCCGGCTCGGTGATGAATGATGCCCAATATTGACGAACACGATCATATTGTTTTCCCATTCCCACATGACAATTATTTTTGTCAGAACTTATCGCTTTTAGGTAATTTTTTCAATTACTCATTCAGATTTGTAATTTTGAGTTATTTTTCACGTTATAAACGTATGCGATCGAGTGCTAACCATTGTAGTGACATTCTAATTAAAAAAAAACTACTCTATATTTTTACTTCGAAGAAAATTTACAAATCATAAATATGTTTTCGGGCGTCACAGTAATTTGAAAAAAATATCAAAAATAATTAAATCATTGTGTATTATATTTAACGGGAGTCAGTAATTTTAACTAAAATATTATTCCACCACTTAAGTCTAAAATATAGCAATAGATACTTACCACAAGCGTGGAATCAAGCAAAACAGCGGGTACCGTCGGTTT
>NW_021763094.1:0-821 GCF_005508785.2 Acyrthosiphon pisum
AGTATGCAGTCTTAAAAATGTATTAAAATTAATTTTAAAATAATATGTACAGTCCAGTAAATTGTTTTTTTCATAATATTTTTATGAACCTACAACGTATCTTCTAATACAAATTAAACATTTTACTTACATTTTTTGTTTTTTTGTGAAAAAATTCAACAAACTTTGACCTTTTCTTTTCTCTGCCATTTTCTCTGAGTACCTATTCTAGTTGAAAAATCTAAATACTATATCAAAATGTTAAACGACAAAATAATACGTTCTGCATTTACTGCGATACTGTCCGCCTGCCGGTTCATAATATTTTCCGTCGCCCGTTTCAGTTAATTTATAAATTATACATCTATTACATTATACGATTAGTGTAAAGTCAATAATTCATAAAGATAAGAACAGTCTTCGCCCGTCGGGTGTCTGTCGCTAATCGCTTACAAATATTTATTTATAGATTTTATCATGAAACCGGCCTACTAGCACGGCCGAAGCTATAGAAAAATAATAAAATAAAGATGACAATTTAAAATTAGTAAAATGTAATTTAAGACTTTTTGATCGAATATCATAGACGACATAGACCATTAAAATAATAAATAATAATAAAATAATTTTTAAATTTTCTTAACTTTTCGGGGGGGGGGGGGGGGTAGGTATCTACATCAACATATTCAAAAAAATTATCTACTAAATAATTTCCAGGAAAATGGTATGTTATCATTTGACAACTTACGACACTCCTAGGAAATAGGTAATAAGACATCTCAAGAATTTAACAGTTGGGGCTTGCTTTTGTTAATCACCTTGTATGTATAGAAGACGTGGAC
>NW_021763095.1:0-948 GCF_005508785.2 Acyrthosiphon pisum
TATATCATATATGAGTTCTAGCTACAGTATAAACATATGTATGTCATGTCTTCGGAATTCTCTATAAGTGTTAGGATCAAACTCTTAACTGAACTTGGAATTGTCCATAAAATTAAATGCGGAATATATGATATATACTCCACAATTAAATGCATCATTTTGTTTTGGAACATTTTCAAAAGGGCACGGAATCAGTGTTAAGGATGGACATTGATGTGTGCCGTCACCGCAGATGACATCTGATTTCAATATTTTAAATACTCTATTGAAACGATCTTTTGATGTTCGATGCTCTATATCATATGGCCTAATCGTTTCCATGATATAAAACTTTCTGGTGTTGAAATGTATAAAGACAGTTGAAGTTAGACAGCCAGTTTTTTTCAGACAATACATTAAACTCTGAGAAATGCAGGTCGGACATGATGTTAGAATTATCACTAGATAATAAGTTACTATATTTTCCAACTAGATAATCTTTATTTTTTGGCATCTTAATTGGTTTATAGTACGCCAAATCTTTAGGGAGCATATTTTGGTGTAAATCCATAGCTAGCGCTGACAGTCAAAAAGGAGATTTATGACTGCGAGGTGTCGAAACTGATTTTATTAAACAATCATCCAATGGCTTACTCAAATCATGTACAACCATGTGGTTGTTCAAAAGCTCATCAACAGTGAACCTAGTCTCATTGTCACATTCTATAACAACAACGCTTTGAACTTTGGGCGAAATGTTATTTTCATCAGCTGTAGTGGTCGAAGACTTTGGGATTTTTAATGGCAGTCGTAAACAGATTTTGCGTAAAAATTCCCGTTTTTTCTTAATTTTTCTTTTTTTTTTTCACGGTGCTTTTGAAAACTATTGGAAATTTCAAATTTTGACCTACCGAATGCACCAACTAGATTCACTTTCCCATCAAACAAGGATATTGTGAAGAAAATCGA
>NW_021763096.1:0-733 GCF_005508785.2 Acyrthosiphon pisum
TTAACTCTCTAACTTTACCCGATCACTGGAAAGGTAGGACAGAGGACTGAGCCGGTTGTACGTACAAACCAGGACTTGACAATAAGTCCATGATGATATCCACTAACCTTTCCAAGTGACAGAGAGTAACTTATATTAGTATTTTATTCTTATAAAGAATGTCTAATACACATTTTACATTCAATTTTGCATTGGTTGTCTGTGTTGTATCCTCATCTCTCACACAATATCAATTTCGACAAAAATAAAAACCAAAGACTAAAGTCATTGCAGGTCGCGTCAAATCCTTTATATGGTAAGTACACTTTAACATAAAAAATATAAGACATTATTGAAAATATTTTTAGTGGAATAATGTTATAAACTCTATTTATGGATCTTAAATATATTTTAGTTTTAGTAATTAAAAAGTTATTATTAATATTTGAAGTTTTTGTAATACATATTGTTAGTTAGTGGAATATATTAAGTACGATTAATATAAGATAAAAAATAAACAAATAAATAAAATAATACTTAAAAAAAAGGTGGGCAAGTGTGTCACTGTATAATGGATGGTATACAATTTGAATTCAATGATATAATATCATTGTATAAGAAAAATGATTCTGAGCGGAGACGGTATATCAGTCTAGGTATAAGACAAATTATATACTAAAAAAAATTGATCTATAATAGGTACCTATAATAAATTTCAAATTAATCATATCACAATATCCATTAGTACTTATAA
>NW_021763097.1:0-661 GCF_005508785.2 Acyrthosiphon pisum
TAATTTTGAGAGTTTTATCGTTAACACTACAGAAGTTATCCATATAATAAAAAATGAAATTGTCATAAAACAGTAAAAAATTATCAATGTTACCACATTTTACTGTACTACTTTTATTTTTAAACTATGAGAACTTTTTTCGTATTTGTGATATCGAAAAATTAAAAACAATGTTGAACAGTCTATGTTCTCTTCTTCCTAGTAGGAACATTTGGTTGCATAACATGAACTATAAGTTTAGCCATAGTGGTTCTTATCCACGCAAAACCATTTTTACTATGTTTTACATTTGTAAAACGGAGACCACACAAGCGTGTGTAGCATCCTCTTAATAATATTTGTCATTCCGAATTTTTTCAATTCACTGTAGCCCGCAGATTAAATAAATATATTAGTAAAAATCAAGTAATAACCAAAGTTATAAATAGAAGATTTCGTACCCAACCGTAATCCTTAAGATAGTATAATTTTCTATAATAATATCATTGCTGCATATTGACAAGAGCTGAAACACTGAAATGTGCATTCACACAATACTGTTTTAATCGTGAATTCGTGAACAGTTATCACTAATTGGCATGGAAAAAAAAATTCCGAACCAATAAACCACAATAATTTAAAAATGATTGGTGAAATACTGAAATGAATTGGGGGTGCTAGT
>NW_021763098.1:0-869 GCF_005508785.2 Acyrthosiphon pisum
TATATTGTCAGTGGGTAAATAATACGATCAATTTTATTCAATTCGTTTAATATGGTGTGCATAAAATTCGTTAATAGTATGTCTTGTGGACTCCGGGCGCATAATAGTTACACACAACACTTCTCACCTCCGGAGTCTTAGAACGTATCAAGTCGAGATCCCTTCGTATTTATTACGTGCGAAATTGTGTGAGATATAATCGTTTCTTGTGGATTCTGGATACTATTGAGATACACGCAACCTTTGTGAACTCTATATTGTCAGTGGGTAAATAATACGATCAATTTTATTCAATTCGTTTTATATGGTGTGCATAAAATGCGTTAATAGTATGTCTTGTGGACTCCGGGCGCATAATAGTTACACACAACACTTCTCACCTCCGGAGTCTTAGAACGTATCAAGTCGAGATCCCTTCGTATTTATTACGTGCGAAATTGTGTGAGATATAATCGTTCCTTGTGGATTCCGGATAAAATTGAGATACACGCAAACTTTGTGAACTCTATATGGTCAGTGGGGAAATAATACGACCAATTTTATTCAATTCGTTTTATATGGTGTGCATAAAATGCGTTAATAGTATGTCTTGTAGACTCCGGGCGCAAAATAGATACACACAACACTTCTCACCTCCGGAGTCTTACAGCGTATCAAGTCGAGTTGCCTTCGTATTTATTACGTGCGAAATTGTGTGAGATATAATCGTTTCTTGTGGATTTTTGATACTATTGAGATACACGCAACCTTTGTGAACTCTATATTGTCAGTGGGTAAATAATACGATCAATTTTATTCAGTTCGTTTTATATGGTGTGCATAAAATGCATTAATAGTATGTCTTGTGGACTCCGGGCGCATAATAGTTA
>NW_021763099.1:0-3790 GCF_005508785.2 Acyrthosiphon pisum
TCGATAAGAAAACATTGTATTTAAATAGAATTCACTTTTTGGGGGTTACTAAGCCAAAAAAAAAAAGCCAAAAATTTGATATTGGGTAAGTTTTTTTATGTCATTCACTAAAAGTATAAACATTTGTTTGTATATCAAATCATCTACCATTTTGTAACGTTTATTCAACTTAATAATTAGTACGATTCCGTAGTATACATTGTTAGTTGTAACTTTTATAAAATGTTTTAATACATGATAATAACCTTTACATTATAATTTATATATATTTCCCTAGTAAACGTTTAATAATAAGTATTGCACTTACATACTATTATGTATGAACTTCAGAATGTAAAGAGTAGAATTAAATTGACTAGTGACTATCTAGCAGTGGCGGCTCGTGGGTAAAATAGTTGGTGGTGCACATATATAAAATAGTAAAATACCTATATTTAATACTTTATATATAGTAATAGGTAATTAATAATAAATTAGATACATTAGAAAAACTGAACTTTATTAATATATTTATAGGTATGATTCTTACATAATACTATTTAATAAAAAATATACTATAATATTATATTAGTGGGTATTTAAGAACGGCGATACCGCAACTAAACTGTGTAACTAACAGTAACAATTTAAAACGTAGACTGTCATCTGCAGCCTACGATAGTTTGGAGCTGATAATAAGTACTATTTTAGTTTATACAGTAAATAATTATGTATAGTGTATTTAGAAAAAATATTCGAACGTTGCTGATAAAATAGTTCTAATAATTATAAGACGTATTGCCACGGTACGCGATAGCGGAACGTCTGGGAAACGACCGCCACCCACCACCCGACCATCAAGGCGACGCCGCCGCTGCTGTGAGCACAACCTCGTCCGTGAACAAGATACCATGACGGATACATCATTTTTACGCGAGTAGTGGGAATGAAAATGCATATGCGCATGCGCGAACCGATCACATTTGCACTGTGCTCAATCAACGTTAATCGGCATTCAGCGTCATTATCATCGTAACTCGTACAGTTGCACTATAGTCCACAACACCTACGACCTATCGGCTATCACAGTATCACTTATCAATAATATCAATTATCACCTATTATAGTACTTCCCTAATGTTAAATGGGTATTGGGTAACTAATTAATCAACATACTAATTTTCATTTTTGTCAATAAATATTAATCCCTTGCATAAATATTATGTAATACAAATTACAATTATTGCTGTAGAGCAATTTAGTATTCTTAAAATATATAGGTGGTGCACGTGCTCCTGTGCTCCATAGCACGAGCCGCCACTGCTATCTAGTCAAGTTCCTTTAATTTATTAAACTTTATTATAGTCACGTGTTGCTACAAATGAAAATTGATGGAAATTTAGAACCTATGAAATTAAGCTTGTTTATTTCAACGTTTGAAAATTTAAAAGTTAAAGGAATAATTATGGAACTACTCGTGGATTTGGCTAATCAATTTAAAAATGCAGATACAAATATTAATGTAGCACTAATGTTGGACAAGTACTTAGATCTATACCCAAACACTACATTATAGACTAATCATTATTACTGACATGAATCATTTAAATACAAGAATGACAACAATTATGAAAATTATATGAAAAATAAACAATAAATTTACATAATAATTGTATATTATAGTAAAATAAATATGGAAATATTTAGTTTTTTATGTTTCAGATGTATATTTTTCTAATATTAAATCATGGTTTTAAAATTTTAGTTAATATTAAATTTAAAATTATAAATGTAACTAGTTTCATACCTTTAATCTGCCAAAACAATCTTGGATATTTTTATTAAAATAATTCAAAAATTTACGGAGTTCCCGTATTATGCATAAATGTTAAACTATTTACTATTTAGTGACTGTAGCCTAACCATATGTAGTTTGAAAATATCGCTTTGAATAAATAATATCTAATTTATTTACTCGAATATAATAAATGAAAACATAAGTATTGTAAGTATTATGTGTTCAACTAAAAGTCCATTAAATAATAAAATTAATAAAAATGTATAAATAGATACATTTTTACTCGCTTTTATAGGTACCTACCTATAATATTGATATTATATACAAATATTTAAAGCAATTATGCATTGATAGTAAGCTATTTATAATTAAAGGTTACCATTATCGGATTATCCCTGCAATAAGTCTTTGCTAATTTAGTCATTATTAATATTATTACGATTCTGTATTTCTAACAGGAAGAAACTGTCGGTAATCATAACGATTTTTAGGTTATCACGAGATTTGATAAGACCATTGACGTAATGGTATTAAAAGACATTTGCATCAGATACAATACGCAAAAATATGAATGTTTTATTATTTATTCCATTGAGTGTGACGTATGTATCTGCACAATAATATATTATTATGTATATTGTATTCCAATATATTTATCAAAATGAAATAGGCTTATGTATACATTGTGAATTAGTTGGAATAATATAACATACCTACTTAAAAAAAAAATCATTCATACAAAATGATATAGAAATAATAATAATATAACGATATTTATGATAAAACTAACTCTAAATGTAAAGATCAAAGCCAAAGCGTTAGTGCCACTTTCTTGATCAATGTTCATAAAATTAAAATACCACACAATAATAATAAATAGGTATATATTATTTGTAAATATAATCAAATAAACATGGACCACTTGAGGAGAAATACATTTGATTACTAAAAATCAATCAAAATTAAAATAAATTGAATAAAACATTTTACGAGCGGTAATCTTTTACAATGACGGTGGCGGTAAGACGTTTAACACCATGAAATTGGTTAAGCTACATAGTAGTGTAACTTTTGACAGAGTGTAGAAAAATCCTCGCCTTCATAGAAGGGACTAGACAGTATAATTTAATTAAAACCATGTCTTCCGACCATTAATCGTACGCAAGCTGTGGCGTTGGAGGCGGCTTCTTGGAAAATAAAAATATTTTGGCGGGATAAAAATTGGACAAACGAAGAGGGGTGGACGATGAATCATTTCTCAGAGAAACTTGCGAGAAACGGCAGCGACGACGAATAACTGTTCGAAATATCAGAACGAATTAATCATCCCTCGAGACGCAATTTCATCCCCTGCAAGACCGTATTTTATAAACGTAAGTCCTATGATAACATGTATACCGACAATAAACAGAGGAAAAATATTGTGAGGGGGACGTTAAGCATAATTTTCGTCCTAGGCACATCGGAGTGGAACATATAATTTAGCCACCAAACATTACGCGTCCGAGAAATTTCATTAAATTTTGATTTGGATCTTTATTATAAAGGTATTGTACTTCATTATGTATTGTAATATTTAGTATAACGAGAAATCAAATGCAGTCAACAATTTATATACATAACTATTAACTATCACCTATTTTAAAATGTACCTATATTCTAAACGAAGCTAAAAATCAATTTGATTTTTAGCGGTGTGTTAGTATGTGGGTGTACTCATGATATAATTAACTCTTTTGGAAATCTATGTAACATGATCCTTTTATCAGGGGGCTTAGATCCCTTAAAAGTTACTACTGCACATTTAGGCATATTAGGACGTTGATGGATTTATAAGTCCAATCAATAAAACAAAACAACTTAATAATGGTAATAATCAAGATATATTTTATCAGAAAACAACTGAGTACAAGTTTATAGCTAAAATAACATTTTTTTAAACAAAAATTAAATAAAATAGAATGTTTATTAAAAAAACATGGAGTGTACAATAATACTAATGAATTATATTAT
>NW_021763100.1:0-795 GCF_005508785.2 Acyrthosiphon pisum
AATTTGATTACGTATGTATTATGCTTATGCATTATACCTGCACAAAATTGCATTAATTACAAATAACATGTGTCTATGTTGAATAATTCAATAACGGTTTCTATTTTATGTATAATTAATAATGTAAATTGTAAATTTCTAATACAAATTAGATTGCCTATGTATTATGTTTATGCATTATACCTACACAAAATTGCATTAATTACAAATCTGTATATATAAAAAGACTTGTCCTGGGTGATTCATCATCGCCTAGGCGGAACTGCTGAAGCTATGGATATGACATTTTCAGTAAATGTACTTATTAGTTATTACTATGTATAGGCGCACTAAGAAAGGATTTTTCGAAATTCGCATTTTAAAGAGGTGCTCAAACAGGGATCTTGAAGTTCACGATGGAAATTGGAAATTTTATTTTTATTTATTTTTTAAATAGTTGCCATTGGTTACAGTCTACAGTATAAATTAATATTTATTTATTATTGGTTTCCATTGGTTATTTGGGCGGATCAGGTACAAGTTAGCACCAAATCAAATTATTGAACATTGCAGCAAGTTACACCCAAAAACAGTTGAATAATCATAATTTTTTAAGTTGCAATTTTTTACGGACAACGGAGTGCACGGGTTCAGCTTGGTATGAATGTTTGTGTGTAGATTAAACCTCTGGGAAGAAGATTGACTTATTTAGAATGGTTAAATTTGGTTTTTTTTATACAATAGTAAGACACATAATATCAATTGTTCAAAACAGCTTAAATTTCTTATTACTGAATATGCTAAACAAAATGTACC
>NW_021763101.1:0-958 GCF_005508785.2 Acyrthosiphon pisum
TGTTAACACTGCTATAGCCTGTGACACGCGGTTGACTACAAGTACAGTGTCCATTAGTGCGAATATACCTAATACCTACTTATATTTACAATATATGCTTTATGTATATTATAATAGTACAATGTACCTATCCGCATTCTGAAATGAACATTTTTACCCAACCGTACAAAACGTCTGTGTTCTAGTATGTACCTTTTTAACATTTTGCACTTTTAATGCTCGACCGTGCCAAGTGACTTGGAGCCTTAGAATAGTTTTGAACAGATGTTATCCATTGCAAATATTTTACAGGTACCTTTATTGCTACATCAGGATTCATTTTTATTGGTTTTAGCTTGGAAAATGATTGGACTGGTCCTGCCACAGTAATTTCTGGCATTATAAGAAAAATGATGCAAGCTCTTAAAACGTCTGGAAAACTACGTAGGTACTCAATAAATCGTTATTTATACTAAAGCCACTAAAATATTTTATTATATTATTATTTTTATTAGTTTTCATCTTTTATAACTGTTTTTTAAGTTAAAATTTGTCGTGGAAAGTCCGAATTAATAACATAATTAATTCTTTATATATATTGAACCAAAATCATATGATGCTTTAATACCAATTTTATTTTCATTCGAAAATCATTTCGAAACTTATATGCTCTTACGAGGCCAATACCTTAATCTATTTCATTATTGAGATTCAGTACGTAACAAAATTGTTAGTTAATATTCTTTGTGGGTTCCACGCGAACACGATCATGTTCAGTGGGGGCTATTATTCTGTTGAAACAAATAAAATCGTACTTTTTAATATGAAAAATAAGGAACAACATTTTACTGTGTATAGAAGAAATAATTTTATTACACAATGTCATGAAAGATAGATAATGAATAAGCTCAGTGCTTTAAAATTTTGAACGCCGAAAATGAATATATTATGTGATACAAAAAAGTACAAAAAACAAGAA
>NW_021763102.1:0-1675 GCF_005508785.2 Acyrthosiphon pisum
GATCGTTTGCCCTTGGCATTGGTTTCGCTAGATAATTTCAGTCGAATCGATCGTTTGTCCTTGGCATTGGTTTCGCTAGATAATTGATAGGCATATGGCCAGTGGGCCGTACCGACGGCCTTCGCTCGGGCGAGGTTCTTAATTGTAATATTCACATGCCGTACCACTACGCACGGTGATATTAATTTTTTTCAACTCCTCATGCCGTGCCACTACGCACGGTGATGGTAATTTTTTTTTTAAAATTCGGCTACCGTGCCACTAACTACCCTTGGCATTGGTTTCGCTAGATAATTTGAGTCGTCTCGATCGTTTGCCCTTGGCATTGGTTTCGCTAGATAATTTCAGTCGAATCGATCGTTTGTCCTTGGCATTGGTTTCGCTAGATAATTTGAGTCGTCTCGATCGTTTGCCCTTGGCATTGGTTTCGCTAGATAATTTCAGTCGAATCGATCGTTTGTCCTTGGCATTGGTTTCGCTAGATAATTTCAGTCGTCTCGATCGTTTGCGCTTGGCTGAGGTTTCGCTAGATAATTTGAGTCGTCTCGATCGTTTGCGCTTGGCTGAGGTTTCGCTAGATAATTTGAGTCGTCTCGATCGTTTGCCCTTGGCTGAGGTTTCGCTAGATAATTTCAGTCGTCTCGATCGTTTGCCCTTGGCATTGGTTTCGCTAGATAATTTCAGTCGTATCGATCGTTTGCGCTTGGCTGAGGTTTCGCTAGATAATTTCAGTCGAATCGATCGTTTGTCCTTGGCTGAGGTTTCGCTAGATAATTTCAGTCGAATCGATCGTTTGCGCTTGGCTTTGGTTTCGCTAGATAATTGATAGGCATATGGCCAGTGGGCCGTACCGACGGCCTTCGCTCGGGCGAGGTTCTTAATTGTAATATTCACATGCCGTACCACTACGCACGGTGATATTAATTTTTTTCAACTCCTCATGCCGTGCCACTACGCACGGTGATGGTAATTTTTTTTTTAAAATTCGGCTACCGTGCCACTAACTACCCTTGGCATTGGTTTCGCTAGATAATTTGAGTCGTCTCGATCGTTTGCCCTTGGCATTGGTTTCGCTAGATAATTTCAGTCGAATCGATCGTTTGTCCTTGGCATTGGTTTCGCTAGATAATTTGAGTCGTCTCGATCGTTTGCGCTTGGCTGAGGTTTCGCTAGATAATTTGAGTCGTCTCGATCGTTTGCCCTTGGCATTGGTTTCGCTAGATAATTTCAGTCGTATCGATCGTTTGCGCTTGGCTGAGGTTTCGCTAGATAATTTCAGTCGTCTCGATCGTTTGCCCTTGGCATTGGTTTCGCTAGATAATTTCAGTCGAATCGATCGTTTGTCCTTGGCATTGGTTTCGCTAGATAATTTGAGTCGTCTCGATCGTTTGCGCTTGGCTGAGGTTTCGCTAGATAATTTGAGTCGTCTCGATCGTTTGCGCTTGACTGAGGTTTCGCTAGATAATTTGAGTCGTCTCGATCGTTTGCCCTTGGCATTGGTTTCGCTAGATAATTTCAGTCGAATCGATCGTTTGTCCTTGGCTGAGGTTTCGCTAGATAATTTGAGTCGTCTCGATCGTTTGCGCTTGGCTGAGGTTTCGCTAGATAATTTGAGTCGTCTCGATCGTTTGCCCTTGGCATTGGTTTCGCTAGATAATTTCAGGTCGTATCGATC
>NW_021763102.1:4001-4824 GCF_005508785.2 Acyrthosiphon pisum
TACGCACAATGGTGGTTATTTTTTTTTTTTGAATTCGGCAGCGGACGGTACACGCGGGCGGTCGTCGGTGGCGTGCGCCGAACACGTT
Organism: Acyrthosiphon pisum; assembly: GCF_005508785.2. Lineage (NCBI taxonomy): Eukaryota > Metazoa > Arthropoda > Insecta > Hemiptera > Aphididae > Acyrthosiphon > Acyrthosiphon pisum. The sequence continues at coordinate 4,090 of NW_021763102.1, forward strand.
ACGGGGTCTCGGAGCCCCCGGTACCCGGGTATTCGATAGTCACGCGGGTAGAAAAAAATTCGTCGCCGGCGCACCTCGGGCGGTCGTCCCGGGCGACCGCGGAACGCGGCCCGGGGTCTCGGAGCCCCGGTACCGGGTATTCGATAGTCACGCGGGCGCGTCGACGACCGACGGGCAGAGTGCCGGTCGGACGGCGGCGGCTTCCCCGGAGCGGATTCGGGTGCCACTGTGCCGTGCATGGACTTAGGATAAATTGGTCGGCGTTCGACGGGCGGTGTTCGTGGTGAAAAAAAAAAATGATTTCGGCAGCGGACGGTACACCGCGGGCGGTCGTCGGTGGCGTGCGCCGAACACGTTACGGGGTGTCGGAGCCCCGGTACCGGGTATTCGATAGTCACGCGGGCGCGTCGACGACCGACGGGCAGAGTGCCGGTCGGACGGCGGCGGCTTCCCCGGAGCGGATTCGGGTGCCACTGTGCCGTGCATGGACTTAGGATAAATTGGTCGGCGTTCGACGGGCGGTGTTCGAGGTGAAAAAAAAAAATGATTTCGGCAGCGGACGGTACACCGCGGGCGGTCGTCGGTGGCGTGCGCCGAACACGTTACGGGGTCTCGGAGCCCCGGTACCGGGTATTCGATAGTCACGCGGGCGCGTCGACGACCGACGGGCAGAGTGCCGGTCGGACGGCGGCGGCTTCCCCGGAGCGGATTCGGGTGCCACTGTGCCGTGCATGG
>NW_021763103.1:0-810 GCF_005508785.2 Acyrthosiphon pisum
GACAGCAAAGCCACGGGCGACGCCGAAGCCGACGCGTCCATCGCCGCGCACCGGTCTGTGACACTCTCCGGAATGGTATCAGCATCCAGTGCGCCCGTCGATGGTATCCGTCCAAGTTTCGGCGACCGACCCATCTCGCACGCCGAGTGGCAAAACTCAACCGGCGTCGCAGGTCCTCCTCCCGGTGGGCCTCCGACGCGCAAATCGTTTTTCTCGGAAACCGATGACGACTCCCGTTACCGTTTCGCAAGTTACGAGCTCTCGAAGCCAGAACATTCCCGCCGCGGCCGGCCATCGTCGCCGTGCCCGGCGGTCGCCGGGGCGAAGCCCCGGGACGACGGACTTCGCGTCGCGTCCCGGCTTCCCCCACGATCTCGGCTGGGGGCCGTTATAAACCTGGCGAGGGGCGCTGGCGCGGTTATTCTCCATCCGCTCGAAACGGACGGAGTACGCGCCAATCCCGCTCTCGCCAACGCACGGGTCACGTCGCGCCGGGCGCGCTCTCCCCGCTCGCTTGGTCACCGCAGCCGACCGCCGCCCCGCGTTCTGCGGGCTCGGCGCTCGGCGCTCGCGTCGACCGAAGCGCGCGGGTCACGGGCGCCCGTCCGCGCTCGTATCCCACACGAACCGCGGTCGGTCGGGCGCCGTGACCGTACACCGGTCACGTTCGTCCGACCTTCCTCGGCGTCGGTTCGCCCGCACGGGCGGACCGGCGCTCGGACGCACGCGTCCCGCGACGAGTGTCCGCGCCGTCGCCGTCGCCGCACACTATGTCGGCGGCGGCGTCGTCGCGGAGCCGTCGCGGGCCGC
>NW_021763103.1:860-2588 GCF_005508785.2 Acyrthosiphon pisum
ATAGCGTATATTAAAGTTGTTGCGGTTAAAAAGCTCGTAGTCGGATCTGTGTCTGGACGGTGCCGGACCACCCTGGCGGTCCGTCGTGTCGCGGCCGGCCGTGTCGCGGGACCACGTGTCCCGTCGGCGCGGTCGCCGTCGCGCTCGTCAGCCGTCTCGGGGTGTTAGTTACCGGCACGTCGGCCGGACGTATTGTCGGCAGGCGGACACGTGTCTCGTGCTTCCGGCGCGCCGCGCGGCCACGCGTCGCGCGGCCGTCGGTGTTCGACGACGGCGGCCGCCTACTCCAATCTTGCTGCGCGGTGCTCTTCACCGAGTGCCGTCGGCGGGCCGACACGTTTACTTTGAACAAATTAGAGTGCTCAAAGCAGGCTCGAATCTGGCGGGGCGGCTTCACGGCCGTCTCGTCAAAAGGCCCTGAATACTGGTCGCATGGAATAATGGAACAAGACCTCGGTCCCGCGCATCTCCGCCCTTCGCGGGCGCGCGAAATCGCCCTCCGGGGCGTTTCCGTGCGCGGGCCGCCGGGCCGCGGGCGCCAGTCGCCCGCGCGTCCCGCCGGGCCGGTTTTCGGGACCGGAGGTAATGATCAACAGAGACGGGCGGGGGCATTCGTACCGAGACGTTAGAGGTGAAATTCTTGGATCGTCTCGAGACGAACTGACGCGAAAGCATTTGCCAAGTACGTTCTCGTATGATCAAGAACGAAAGTTAGAGGTTCGAAGGCGATCAGATACCGCCCTAGTTCTAACTGTAAACGATGCCAGCTAGCGATCCGCCGGCGTTTCATTAACGACCCGGCGGGCAGCTTCCGGGAAACCGAAGCTTTTCGGTTCCGGGGGAAGTATGATTGCAAAGTTGAAACTTAAAGGAATTGACGGAAGGGCACCACCAGGAGTGGAGCCTGCGGCTTAATTTGACTCAACACGGGAAACCTCACCAGGCCCGGACACCGGAAAGATTGACAGATTGAGAGCTCTTTCTTGATTCGGTGGGTGGTGGTGCATGGCCGTTCTTAGTTGGTGGAGCGATCTGTCTGGTTAATTCCGATAACGAACGAGACTCTGTCCTGCTAACTAGGCGGGTAAACCCGGGTCGGCGTGTGCGCGGCGCTGGCGGTTTCGGCCGTCAGTGTTCGCGTACCCGTCGGCTCGGCCCGGTATCCCCGAACGCGTTCGCCCGTCGTCCACGGCGGTCGTCGGGCGCGGCCGCGCCATCCGCGTCCCGGCGTTCGGCGGGCGTATGTCGGCCGGGGGGCAACCTCCGGTCGGCCTGCGTCCGTCGTGCGTCGGGCTCCGTGGTGAAGCGCGCCGTGTTCGCGGCCGTCGCCGGCGGATCACGATACGTTACTAGGGCTACCGCCGGCTCCCAGGAGCTTAAACTCTTCTTAGAGGGACAGGCGGCGGACGAACATAGCCGCACGAGACTGAGCGATAACAGGTCTGTGATGCCCTTAGATGTTCTGGGCCGCACGCGCGCTACACTGAAAGGAATCAGCGTGTTTAACAATCCTGGGCCGACAGGCTTCCGGGTAACCCGCTGAACCTCCTTCGTGCTTAGGGATCGTGGCTTGCAATTTTTCCACGTGAACGAGGAATTCCCAGTAAGCGCGAGTCATCAGCTCGCGTTGATTACGTCCCTGCCCTTTGTACACACCGCCCGTCGCTACTACCGATTGAACGGTCGCATTGAGGTCTTCGGAGTGGAAGGCGCCGTTATTCGGCCCCC
>NW_021763103.1:3347-5954 GCF_005508785.2 Acyrthosiphon pisum
GCATATTAATAAGCGGAGGAAAAGAAAACAACCGTGATTCCCTTAGTAGCGGCGAGCGAACCGGGAAAAGCCCATCGCCGAATCTCGCCGCGCACTTTTGTGTCGCGGCACGTATGAGAGTTGTGGCGTACGGGCCGGCCTCGTTGCCGGGGCGCACGTGACGGTCCAAGTCTCCCTTGAACGGGGCCATGGCCCGCAGATGGTGCCAGGCCAGTAGAGGCCGTCACAGCGTTCCGGGATCGGACCGCGCCTTCGAGTCGGGTTGCTTGAGAGTGCAGCCCGAAGCGGGTGGTAAACTCCATCTAAGGCTAAATACGGCCACGAGACCGATAGTTTACAAGTACCGTGAGGGAAAGTTGAAAAGAACTTTGAAGAGAGAGTTCATAAGAACGTGAAACCGCTCGGTTGTAAACGGACAGAGCTCGCGAATCCCCGCCGGGCGAATTCACGGTCGGTCTAACCGCCGGCCGGATCTTTCGCTCGGTTAGCGGACGTCGCGACCCGTTGGGCGCCGGCCGAATGGCCCGGGTGACGTTCGTCGCGTCGGTCGCGTTTCGGCGTGACCGTTCGCGCCGAGCCCCGGTGCTCATGGTCGGCTCGCTCGACGGCAAGAACCGTCGACGCGGCCCCGTCGCAGGCGGGGTCCCGTCGGTCGGCGACGTGTTTCGAGCTACTTTCCGACCCGTCTTGAAACACGGACCAAGGAGTCTAACGTGTGCGCGAGTCAACGGTGATCTTACGAAAAACCACGTTTGGCGCAATGAAAGTGAACCGTTTACGGTGCGGACGATGGCCTAGCGACCGAACCCACCGGCGTTCAAAGTCGCGCTGGTCCGCAGTCCGGGGGCGTCTCCGCCAAGTCGGCTTCGGCCGGCTGGGGGCGCACCCTTAGCGCACACGTTGGTACCCGAAAGATGGTGAACTATGCCTGGCCAGGATGAAGTCAGGGGAAACCCTGATGGAGGTCCGCAGCGATTCTGACGTGCAAATCGATCGTCTGAGCTGGGTATAGGGGCGAAAGACTAATCGAACCATCTAGTAGCTGGTTCCATCCGAAGTTTCCCTCAGGATAGCTGGCGCCGATGTGTCCCGCCCGTTCGCGGGCGTACGGACGCCGGTGGGACTCCGCGCTGTACGGCGCGGTAACAACACGCTCGTAACACGGAGGATGTCTCATACGGTAAAGCGAATGATTAGAGGACATTGGGGCCGAAACGACCTCAACCTATCTCAAACTATAAATGAGTGAGATCGCCGGCTTTACCTGGTACACCGCGTGAACCGCGTGCGAAGCCGGCGACGGAACCCTAGGCGCTTAGTGGGCCATTTTTGGTAAGCAGAACTGGCGCTGCGGGATGAACCGAACGCCGAGTTAAGGCGCCGAAATCGACGCGTATTCAGAGACCATGAAAGGCGTTGGTTGCTGATGACAGCAGGACGGTGGCCATGGAAGTCGGAATCCGCTAAGGAGTGTGTAACAACTCACCTGCCGAAGCAACTAGCTCTGAAAATGGATGGCGCTGGAGCGTCGTGCCTATACTCGGCCGTCGACGGCATAGTGGGGCCAGTCGTCGCTCGCGGCGGCCGGTCCCGGCAAGCCTCGACGAGTAGGATGGCGCGGCGGTGTGCGTCGAAGGGCAGGTCGCGAGACCGCCTGGAGCCGCCGTCGGTGCAGATCTTGGTGGTAGTAGCAAATACTCGAGAGGGGCCCTCGGGGGCTGCCGTGGAGAAGGGTTTCTTGTGAACAGCCGTTGTCCAAGAGTCAGTCGATCCTAAGCCCGGGGAGAGATCCTCGTACCACGGGCGAAGGCGTTTTCGAATCGCCCTTGGGGCGAGAGGGAATCCGGTTCGTATTCCGGAACCCGACGCGGAACCGCTCCCTAGTGTTCGGGGCTCTTTTGTCTCGTCTGGGTAACCAGAATGAACTCGAAGAAGCCGCCGGGGGATCTGGGTAGAGTTCTCTTTTCTCTGTGAGCGTTGTACGTCCCTGGAATCCTCTAGCCGGGCGATAGGGACGCGAGCGCGAAGAGCACCGCTCGTTGCGGCGGTGTCCGTGATCCCCACGCGGACCTTGAAAATTCGAGAGAGGGCCACGCGGAGTCTTCGCGTCGGTTCGTACCGATATCCGCAGCAGGTCTCCGAGGTGAGCAGCCTCTAGCCGCATAGAATAATGTAGGTAAGGGAAGTCGGCAAAACCGATCCGTAACTTCGGGATAAGGATTGGCTCTGAGGAGCGTGGCTGCCGGGTTCGGGTCGTCGTAGAAGCGTAGGCGTTTTTGGCGACACCCCGGCCGTCGCCCGTGCGCCCGGTCTTCGGAACGGGAGCCTCGAGGCGGCCGCGGGCCCGTCGCCGTCCGCCGACCGTGGAACCACCGAGCTTCGGTCGCTGGCCGCGTCGCGGCCGGCCGACCGCCTTGGTGTCGGTTCGCCGTCACCGGGCGGTCCGGCCGCCGCGCCGTCGGTCGCGTAGCCGGATCGACAGCCATGTAACGGTCAACTCAGAACTGGCACGGACCAGGGGAATCCGACTGTCTAATTAAAACAAAGCATCGCGATGGCCCGGGACGGGTGTTGACGCGATGTGATTTCTGCCCTAGTGCTCTGAAT
>NW_021763103.1:6004-6924 GCF_005508785.2 Acyrthosiphon pisum
GTTGAAACTTAAAGGAATTGACGGAAGGGCACCACCAGGAGTGGAGCCTGCGGCTTAATTTGACTCAACACGGGAAACCTCACCAGGCCCGGACACCGGAAAGATTGACAGATTGAGAGCTCTTTCTTGATTCGGTGGGTGGTGGTGCATGGCCGTTCTTAGTTGGTGGAGCGATCTGTCTGGTTAATTCCGATAACGAACGAGACTCTGTCCTGCTAACTAGGCGGGTAAACCCGGGTCGGCGTGTGCGCGGCGCTGGCGGTTTCGGCCGTCAGTGTTCGCGTACCCGTCGGCTCGGCCCGGTATCCCCGAACGCGTTCGCCCGTCGTCCACGGCGGTCGTCGGGCGCGGCCGCGCCATCCGCGTCCCGGCGTTCGGCGGGCGTATGTCGGCCGGGGGGCAACCTCCGGTCGGCCTGCGTCCGTCGTGCGTCGGGCTCCGTGGTGAAGCGCGCCGTGTTCGCGGCCGTCGCCGGCGGATCACGATACGTTACTAGGGCTACCGCCGGCTCCCAGGAGCTTAAACTCTTCTTAGAGGGACAGGCGGCGGACGAACATAGCCGCACGAGACTGAGCGATAACAGGTCTGTGATGCCCTTAAATGTTCTGGGCCGCACGCGCGCTACACTGAAGGAATCAGCGTGTTTAACAATCCTGGGCCGACAGGCTTCCGGGTAACCCGCTGAACCTCCTTCGTGCTTAGGGATCGTGGCTTGCAATTTTTCCACGTGAACGAGGAATTCCCAGTAAGCGCGAGTCATCAGCTCGCGTTGATTACGTCCCTGCCCTTTGTACACACCGCCCGTCGCTACTACCGATTGAACGGTCGCATTGAGGTCTTCGGAGTGGACGCGCGTTATTCGGCCCCCTCGGGGGCTGGGTCGTCGCGCGATCGCGAAGATGACAGAAATCGGCCGTTTA
>NW_021763104.1:0-800 GCF_005508785.2 Acyrthosiphon pisum
ACGAAGAAGAATAAAATGGTTGTTTGTACAATGCTCCATGATCATAGCTCTATTTTTCATATTACGGGAGACAAATATAAAAAGTGAGTTTTCGCATCCATCATTAATTTCATTAATTAATATTTGTAATATTGTTAGTATAAAAATATACATTGTACCTATTTAATATTAAATGATAGTTTATTTAAAATCTTACTAACTAAAGAACAGTTAAAATCAGAAATTGTTTATACTTGAAAAAATCTAGAAAGCATGTATTAATAATTCATTTCCAATAGGTAGGTACTATTATACCAATATTTAATAAGCATCGTATTATTACAATATTTCATAGAAAAAAAAATGATGAATTCAGTAATAGACTTAATATATGATTCCTATCTATATACAATATACATACTACATTATTTAGTACCTACCTACAAGGTAGGAGTTTTATCTCTTAATCAACAAAGTTTTTCATTGACCGTATATTGATCAAAATATTGTTAAACCAAACCAAATTTTTATTGATAATACAGGGATATTTTGTTTAGATGATAAAAAAAAGGGCACAAAAATGTGTGTAACTAGGGTGCCAAAATAGTAAAAAGATACGCTTCTGTTTACATGACAATCTGTTTGTTTATAATTTAATTTATTTATTTTAAAGTATCATATTTTGCAACGATGAATGTGGAAAATTTTAGAATGGCCGAAGCCTTTTTCACTCCCCGGGATGAATTACCGCTCATCATTAGAATTATCGTGAAAATCTGTGCACCATACATTTGTGATGGTATTATTGAGTTCATCAACGA
>NW_021763105.1:0-649 GCF_005508785.2 Acyrthosiphon pisum
TAAAACAGTAAAAAATTATCAAAGTTACCCCATTTTACTGTACTACTTTATTTTTAAACTATGAGAACTTTTTTCGTATTTGTGATATCGAAAAATTAAAAACAATGGTGCACAGTCTATGTTCTCTTCTTCCTAGTAGGAATATTTAGTTGCATAACATGAACTATAAGTTTAGCCATAGTGGTTCTTATCCACGCAAAACCATTTTTACTATGTTTTACGTTTGTAAAACGGAGACCACACATGCGTGTGTAGCATCCTCTTAATAATATTTGTCATTCCGAATTTATTCAATTCAGCGTAGCCCGCAGATTAAATAAATATATTAGTAAAAATCAAGTATTAACCAAAGTTATAAATAGAAGATTTCGTACCCAACCGTAATCCCTAAGATAGTATAATTTTCTATAATAATATCATTGCTGCATATTGACAAAAGCTGAAACACTGAAATGTGCATTCACACAATACTGTTTTAATCGTGAATTCGTGAACAGTTATCATTAATTGGCATGGAAAAAAAAATTCCGAACCAATAAACCACAATAATTTAAAAATTATTGGTGAAATACTGAAATGAATTGGGGGTGCTAGTTTGAAACGCGGGGGTGCTAAGCACCCCCAAGCACCCCCCCTATGTGCGCCTATG
>NW_021763106.1:0-738 GCF_005508785.2 Acyrthosiphon pisum
TATTCTACAATTTGATGCTTCACAAACCAATTCACAAACCAATTTGGTACAACCAAAGAATGTGCACAAACTCAAATAAATAATATCAGGGCCGGACTGGGTAGGGTCCGGCCCATTATCCCAAATATAATAGCGGCCCTATTATCTGACCATAGGCGTAATTAGTTGGGGGCTAAAGGGGGGCTTAGCCACCAACGATTTTTTTTTGCCCCCCAAATAATATACCTAATATAATAAAAGATATATTATAAAAGAGAGTCATCTGAGAATCATTTATGATTTATTCGTTATAGAAACTGGAACCATTTGAGTTTTTTTATATTTACTATTTAGGTTGGTTCTTTATACATTATTGTACTTTGTGTCATTGTAGTTCTTTATAGTATAATATGTGTTAAGTAAAAATTATAATTGAGTGTACAAAAGCACAATTTTCATTCTGTTAATTGCTTATTCAAATAAAAGTACCAATTGAATTTTAAAAGCATCTGTAATTGAAATTTAATATGGAAAGTATGACATTGTGACTATAGATAATACTTTAGTTACATCCATTATCTTGATATATGCATACCTAGCTAAATAAAAAAACAATAAAAATAATTAACTTATTCTAATAAGTATAATTAGTATAAAATGTCAAGATAAAAGTTTTAATAAAAGCGATGACGATTTTTTATGATTTCCAGACTTTTTCTGCGCCCCTTTTACTTATCATTGATCACTTATCATTATCAT
>NW_021763107.1:0-689 GCF_005508785.2 Acyrthosiphon pisum
TAATCATGGAATCAAAATTACCGAGTGGCTAATCGCGAGCCATATTATATTTTCTAAAAACACAAATCACGTATCAGTTGGCAGGATATGGGGATTGCCAAAGCCACGAGTATATATACGTATACATGTATATGTACGCGACATATAAACCAGGATGTGGTAACTGATAAATATTTATCAATTCGCAAAAAATATGGCTTTCTGCACAACAACACAGATAATAAATTAGCTGTCAGCACATTATGGCGAATACTCAGATTAGATAGGAATATTGCAAATGCTTAGGTTGAGTCGATGGTCACACAGACCACATCCGGTAGAGACAACATAGCGAATCGATAGGCAGGGGGAGCAGGGACCCGAATATAAAAGGGAGCCTGAAACAGCCTGTAGTCAGACGTCTCTACTCCAGAGCACAACAAGCACCTTCACGTCACTCTGTGTAGTAACTTGTCATTTGGACTTAGATAAAATTACTGAAGAATATTTTAATAAAACTACAAAGTATCTTTTCATCTGTCTACATTTATTTATAAACTACCCTGTCAACATCTTCATCATCAACACAAGTGGTCTTGCTTCGTGCCAAAACATAATATACTCGTAGTTAACGGCTATCAGAACATCACTCTGACCAGCCCCAACGACGAGAATATTAGAGTATATATATATATATATATATTATTTGA
>NW_021763108.1:0-890 GCF_005508785.2 Acyrthosiphon pisum
AATAAAATTAGGTTTATAAAGTACGAAGTAATAATGTAAAAGTATTGAAATATTATAATAATGCAGTTTGCATTACTTCTAATAACATTCCATTAAGTACAATATTGCATATTTAAGTGTGGACTATTCGAAATTTCGTAAAATAACAATATTATAATTGTTTATGCTTAATAGAAATTCGGAATCTACGACAACACGTCGCAGAATTAATATACCATTCGTTCACTATTATAATTGTTAATAACATTTCGGACAATGAATAGTAGACGTATTATTCGTTGTTATTAATATCAGTTCCACGTTGAAAAACATCGCAATCCATATTATATTATGTTATTATTTCTGCGGACTTCGATTTACATATAATATAGAGTTAATATTGTTAGAATATAAGTTATATACGTTAAGCGAAATAAAAATAAAAATAAGAAAAAAAAATATATAATGATAATAAATTAAATCTAAGTAAATAAAAAAAAAAACATTTATATATAGGTCAACCAGGTTAATCAGTCATTACGACAGGAAAATCGCTAGGGCCGTTGAAGCCAACGACGATGAAGTAATATGCGTATGTTTATGGAAGCTTTTCTCGTCTTTCGATTACCATGAAAAATTTAATGGACACGGGAATTGGCCGAGTTGTCAATAACCTAAGAAGAAGAGGCGGATTCGTAGGAGATATCGCGAAAAGATTAGTCATAAAATGGAAGCACGTAGTAGTGACGGAGCTAACCAATGAATTTTATGGCTCAAAAGAAAACTACGATAGTTCTTAAATAATAAATATGATAATAATTTGGATTAACACATAGCATTAGTAAAAACTTAATTTTAAAGATAGGAATTATTTTGTTTAAGCTAAAAATATATTAGATAATAGTATCATA
>NW_021763109.1:0-1078 GCF_005508785.2 Acyrthosiphon pisum
GCTAATGATTCCCAAAACGCGTCCACTGTTTTCCAAAAACACAACATTCATAAAAATATTTAATTAAAGTTTGCACATTAGATTGAAATTTATTTTTTAATTTAGTCCAAATGGGTTTCACTTCTTGAAGTGGTACATAGCCTATATAATCATAGTATTTTGTGTCCAAATATTATTGAAACCATAGTTTTTTTGGTATAAGTCTTACTGTTGTAACTCAAATAATTACTAATACAAATTCACACAAAATACGCATTTTATTACATTACAATCAAATTAAATATAATGTACATATTGCATACCTACTCAATATCAAACAAATTAGGTTTAAAATGTGGATATTATCTTCACGTTATTATCTCTTTTTTTCTAGTCTATAACAAAAATATTTACTGTTTTTAAATTTTGAATTAGAATTGTTTGATTCGTCTCATATACTCGTATAAATTATTTATTACAACAAAACGTCTTAAGTACGATTTAAGATTATTACTGCAGGATAGCTAAACGGCTTCTGATAAGATGACATATGAAACTACTTGCAACAATTAATATTGTGTTGCACTCTCAAACGGTGATATCACATGATAAACTGTAAGTCCACAATTATGAATATATCTAATATATAAAATTCTCGTGTCACAGTTTTCGTTGCCATACTCCTCCGAAATGGCTTGACAGATTTTGATGAAATTTTTTGTGCATATTCAGTAGGCATGAGAATCGGCTAACATCTATTTTTCATACCCCTAAGTGATAAGGGTTGTCCAGAAAAAAATAATAGAAGTGCTCAAACAGGGATTTTGATAATTTACAGTATAAATATTTGTTTATAAATGGTTGCTATGGTTATATATATATATATATAAAAAAATATTATTATAAAAATAATAATAGTGTATTATATATTGGTTGCTATTGGTTAATCTAGCATGTTTGTTGATTAATATTATTATTTGTATCAATATAATAATTATATGTCTGAGAATCGGCTATTATCTAAGTTTGTATGCTGTGCTATAAGTAATTCCGGAGTTATGGCCTCTTAATTGGGTAGATTAGACCACTGGGAAGAAGA
>NW_021763110.1:0-795 GCF_005508785.2 Acyrthosiphon pisum
TTTTCATTTTCCATTTTTTTTTAGTTTTTTTTCTAAAAATATCAATAAAATTTTATTTGTTGGATAAAAAAGCTTGAAAATTTAATAGAAGGCTCCTAGTATATTGTTTCAAAGTCAGATGAAAAATATTAAAAATCGTTAGTCACAGTTTTTTTTTTATAAGCATTTAAGGTTCAAAAAATGACAAAATATGGAAAAATCACGAAAATTTGCAAATTATTTCGAGTTAGAAATTCATAAAAATTTTTCTTTTTAAATCTAAGATATGAAAATGTAATACAAGATTCCTTATAAGATTATCTACCTTTATCAAACAAAAAATATCTGTAAGAAAGTCAAATTAAATTTTTATGATCGTTTGAAATTCAAATTTTTACAACATTGGATATTCACTCGATTTCTCATGTAGCGATTTCCTTATTTTGTTCTAATTCAAAAACGAATAACTATAGAAACTTGAAATTTTTACTGAATGTTTATATTAGCATTTTATATATACGATAAAATTTTTAAAATAATTTGACTCTTTTTGAGCTATTTACGGACATTGTAAGTTTTCAATTTTTTTAGTTTTTTTTTTCTATAAATATCAATAAAGTTTTATCTGTTGGGCCAAAAAGTGTATAAATTTAATACAAAGCTCCTGATATATTGTTACAATATCAGTTGAAAAATATTAAAAAAACATAAGCACAATTTTTTTTTATAAGCATTTAAAGATCAAATTTTGACAAATTTATCAAATTTTAATTTGAAAAATTATTTTGTAGTTAAAATGTATAAATGTTCAATTTT
>NW_021763111.1:0-750 GCF_005508785.2 Acyrthosiphon pisum
TAAGGGAAATCGCTACATGAGAAATCGAGTGAATATCCAATGTTGTAAAAATTTGAATTTCAAACGATCATAAAAATTTAATTTGACTTTCTTATAGATATTTTTTGTTTGATAAAGGTAGATAATCTTATAAGGAATCTTGTATTACATTTTCATATCTTAGATTTAAAAAGAAAAATTTTTATGAATTTGTAACTCGAAATAATTTGCAAATTTTCGTGATTTTTCCATATTTTGTCATTTTTTGAACTTTAAATGCTTATAAAAAAAACTGTGACTAACGATTTTTAATATTTTTCATCTGCCTTTGAAACAATATACTAGGAGCCTTCAATTAAATGTTCAAGCTTTTTTTATCCAACAAATACAATTTTATTGATATTTTTAGAAAAAAAACTAAAAAAAAATGGAAAATGAAAATGTCCGTAAAGAGCTCAAAATAAATCAAAATATTTTGAAAATGTTATGGTGTATAGAAGATGCTAATATAAACATTCAGTCAAAATTTCATGTATCTACAGTAATTTTTTTTAAAGTTACACCAAAAACCAAATTCAATTTTGTGAAAAATCGATTTTGCGTAAAAATTCCCGTTTTTCCTTAATTTTTCTTTTGTTTTTCCCGGCGCTTTTGAAAACTACTGGGAATTTATATTTTGACCTCTCCAATGCACCAACGATATTCACTTTCCAATCGAACAAGATACTGAAGTTGAAAATCGAAGCATTATTTCGACTTCTTATCGTGTAC
>NW_021763112.1:0-812 GCF_005508785.2 Acyrthosiphon pisum
AACTAAAATAGTTATCCTAGGTTTTTAATATGTAATTTCGTCCAAATTTGTACTTAAAATGACTATAAAAATAAACTGTGTAAATGTATTTTTTAGATTTTTTGGTAACAGAATTAGTTACTTACGTGGAATCTTGTTTTAAATTTTCAATTCTTAGATACAAAAATTGAACATTTTATAAATTTTTAACTACAAAATAATTTTTCAAATTAAAATTTGATAAATTTTATCAAAATTTGATCTTTAAATGCTTATAAAAAAAAATTGTGCCTATGTATTTTTAATATTTTTCAACTGATATTGTAACAATATATCAGGAGCTTTGTATTAAATTTATACACTTTTTGGCCCTACAGATAAAACTTTATTGATATTTATAGAAAAAAAAACTAAAAAAATTGAAAACTGAAAATGTCCGTAAACAGCTCAAAAAGAGTCAAAATATTTTCAAAATTGTATGGTGTATAGGAAATGCTTATATAAACATTCAATAAAAATTTCATGTATCTGCAGTTATTCGTTTTTGAATTAGAACAAAATAAGGAAATCGCTACATGAGAAATCGAGTGAATATCCAATGTTGTAAAAATTTGAATTTCAAACGATCATAAAAATTTAATATGACTTTCTTATAGATATTTTTTGTTTGATAAAGGTAGATAATCTTATAACGAATCTTGTATTACATTTTCATATCTTAGATTTAAAAAGAAAAATTTTTATGAATTTCTACTCGAAATATTTGCAAATTTTCGTGATTTTTCCATATTTTGTCATTTTTTGAACTTTAAATGCTTATAAAAAAAAAACTG
>NW_021763113.1:0-836 GCF_005508785.2 Acyrthosiphon pisum
CTCGATTTCTCATGTAGCGATTTCCTTATTTTGTTCTAATTCAAAAACGAATAACTGCAGATACATGAAATTTTTATTGAATGTTTATATAAGCATTTCCTATACACCATACAATTTTGAAAATATTTTGACTCTTTTTGAGCTGTTTACGGACATTTTCAGTTTTAATTTTTTTTAGTTTTTTTTTCTATAAATATCAATAAAGTTTTATCTGTTGGGCCAAAAAGTGTATAAATTTAATACAAAGCTCCTGATATATTGTTACAATATCAGTTGAAAAATATTAAAAATACATAGGCACAATTTTTTTTTATAAGCATTTAAAGATCAAATTTTGACAAAATTTATCAAATTTTAATTTGAAAAATTATTTTGTACTTAAAAATTTATAAAATGTTCAATTTTTGTATCTAAGAATTAAAAATTTAAAACAAGATTCCACGTAAGTAATTAATTCTGTTACCAAAAAATCTAAAATATACATTTAAACAGTTTATTTTTATAGTCATTTTAAGTACAAATTTGGACGAAATTACATATTAAAAACCTAGGATAACTCTTTTAGTTATTTTGTTGTGATTGTATAATATTATTCGTGGGTACTTGAAACTTCTAAAGTATACTATTATCTATCTATGATTTTACCACGGTTTTTTGTTGATGTGTAACGCGTTATAACTTTATAAGTACCTAATAGATATTATGATATGATTAATTTGGGAATTTTTTATAGGTACCTATTATAGGTCAATTTTTTTTTTAATACCATAGATAAGTATATATATGTCTAATACATAGACTGATATACCGTCTCCGCCTCAGAATCGTTTTTTCTT
>NW_021763114.1:0-3279 GCF_005508785.2 Acyrthosiphon pisum
GGCCGCGCCCTCGGGTTCATGCTTTATATATAAGGCGGAAAGACTGTGTGGGCGGTGGTGCATCTTTGTCGTTTCGCCTCGGGCTGGGTTTTTCGATCCGGCCTGCGGCGGGAACGCGTGGTCGTCGGGTATTGTGTTTTGTCGTGTTGGCAGCCCTGGTTAAGCGGTAATTTTTGAACTCTGAAGAGTTTCTAGTCGTAAGTCTGGCGATTCAAGTCGATCGTACGACACAGCCAGCCAGGTAGGCAATCCGAGGATCGCAGACGACGCCCCGGGCGTGTATTTCGGGTTCTGGAGTTTGTGTGTTGAAATCGGAAATTCGGATTCTGAATTTGAGTGTCTAGCTATCAGTCATCTCGGGTGAAAATCGATTCCCGACCGGAAGCATTGGGAGTGTAGGTCGCTCGTATGGAAGTAGCTAGTCAGGTAGGCAATCCGACTACGTCGGATCGCAGACCCCCCGGGCGTGTATGTCCGGTTCTCGTATGTGTTGAAATCGGAAATTTGGATTCTGAGTGTGAGTGTCTAGCTATCAGTCATCTTGGGTTAAAGTCGATTCCCGAACGGATAATTCGTCTGCGGCGGATCGGATGCAGTGGGAGTGTAAGTCGCTCGTATGCAAGTAGCTAGTCGGGTAGGCAATCCGACTACGTCTGATCGCAGACCCCCTGGGCGTGTATTTCGGGTTCTGGAGTGTGTGTGTTGAAATCGGAAATTCGGATTCTGAGTTTGAGTGTCTAGCTATCAGTCATCTCGGGTGAAAATCGATTCCCGACCGGAAGCATTGGGAGTGTAGGTCGCTCGTATGGAAGTAGCTAGTCAGGTAGGCAATCCGACTACGTCGGATCGCAGGCCCCCCGGGCGTGTATGTCCGGTTCTCGTATGTGTTGAAATCGGAAATTTGGATTCTGAGTGTGAGTGTCTAGCTATCAGTCATCTTGGGTTAAAGTCGATTCCCGAACGGATAATTCGTCTGCGGCGGATCGGATGCAGTGGGAGTGTAAGTCGCTCGTATGCAAGTAGCTAGTCAGGTAGGCAATCTGACTACGTCGGATCGCAGACCCCCCGGGCGTATATTTCGGGTTCTGGAGTGTGTGTGTTGAAATCGGAAATTCGGATTCTGAGTTTTAGTGTCTAGCTATCAGTCATCTCGGGTGAAAATCGATTCCCGACCGGAAGCATTGGGAGTGTAGGTCGCTCGTATGGAAGTAGCTAGTCAGGTAGGCAATCCGACTACGTCGGATCGCAGACCCCCCGGGCGTGTATGTCCGGTTCTCGTATGTGTTGAAATCGGAAATTTGGATTCTGTGTGTGAGTGTCTAGCTATCAGTCATCTTGGGTTAAAGTCGATTCCCGAACGGATAATTCGTCTGCGGCGGATCGGATGCAGTGGGAGTGTAAGTCGCTCGTATGCAAGTAGCTAGTCAGGTAGGCAATCCGACTACGTCGGATCGCAGACCCCCCGGGAGTGTATGTCCGGTTCTGGAATGTGTGTG
Source organism: Acyrthosiphon pisum (assembly GCF_005508785.2). Classification (NCBI taxonomy): domain Eukaryota; kingdom Metazoa; phylum Arthropoda; class Insecta; order Hemiptera; family Aphididae; genus Acyrthosiphon; species Acyrthosiphon pisum. The sequence goes on from NW_021763114.1 coordinate 1,497, forward strand.
TTGAAATCGGAAATTCAGATTCTGAGTTTGAGTGTCTAGCTATCAGTCATCTCGGGTGAAAATCGATTCCCGACCGGATAATTCGTCTGCGGCGGATCGGATGCAGTGGGAGTGTAGGTCGCTCGTATGGAAGTAGCTAGTCAGGTAGGCAATCCGACTACGTCGGATCGCAGACCTCCCGGGCGTGTATGTCCGGTTCTCGTATGTGTTGAAATCGGAAATTTGGATTCTGAGTGTGAGTGTCTAGCTATCAGTCATCTTGGGTTAAAGTCGATTCCCGAACGGATAATTCGTCTGCGGCGGATCGGATGCAGTGGGAGTGTAAGTCGCTCGTATGCAAGTAGCTAGTCAGGTAGGCAATCCGACTACGTCGGATCGCAGACCCCCCGGGAGTGTATGTCCGGTTCATGAGTGTGTATGTTGAAATCAGAAATTAGGATTCTGAGTTTGAGTGTCTAGCTATCAGTCTTCTCGGGAGAAAGTCGATTCCCGAACGGATAATTCGTCTGCGGCGGATCGGATGCAGTGGGAGTGTAAGTCGCTCGTATGCAAGTAGCTAGTCAGGTAGGCAATCCGACTACGTCGGATCGCAGACCCCCTGGGCGTGTATGTCCGGTTCTCGTATGTGTTTAAATTGGAAATTAGGATTCTGAGTTTGAGTGTCTAGCTATCAGTCTTCTCGGGAGAAAGTCGATTCCCGAACGGATAATTCGTCTGCGGCGGATCGGATGCAGTGGGAGTGTAAGTCGCTCGTATGCAAGTAGCTAGTCAGGTAGGCAATCCGACTACGTCGGATCGCAGACCCCCTGGGCGTGTATGTCCGGTTCTCGTATGTGTTTAAATGGAAATTCGGATTCTGAGTGCGAGTGTCTAGCTATCAGTCATCTTGGGTTAAAGTCGATTCCCGAACGGATAATTCGTCTGCGGCGGATCGGATGCAGTGGGAGTGTAAGTCGCTCGTATGCAAGTAGCTAGTCAAGTAGCAATCCGACTACGTCGGATCGCAGACCCCCCGGGCGTGTATGTCCGGTTCTTGAGTGTGTATGTTGAAATCAGAAATTAGGATTCTGAGTTTGAGTGTCTAGCTATCAGTCTTCTCGGGAGAAAGTCGATTCCCGAACGGATAATTCGTCTGCGGCGGATCGAATGCAGTGGGAGTGTAAGTCGCTCGTATGCAAGTAGCTAGTCAGGTAGGCAATCCGACTACGTCGGATCGCAGACCATGCACCGGGCGTGTATGTCCGGTTCTTGAGTGTGTATGTTGAAATCGGAAATTTGGATTCTGAGTTTGAGTGTCTAGTTATCAGTCATCTCGGGTGAGAGTCGATTCCCGAACGGGCAATCCGCCTACATCGAAAAGTGCTCGAAATTTAATAAAACTTATTTAAGTATACAACTTTATGCTTCGTTAAGTATAAATATTTTTAACTAAACATACTTTACTCATAATATTTTTTAACGAATAAAGTAAGTGGTAACTATTCTAAAATATAAAAATGAATAATAACTTGAACTGTTGTTAAAGCACAGGGCTTTGAGTTACTTAAGTACTAATGTAATAAAGTAATAATTAAATCAAAAAGTACAGTTGTATATTTAATGTCAAGTGTTTAATAAACTATATTGTTAGCATATTTGTCAAACAGATATTAGTTAAACGATAAGAGCGCAGTTTAAAATATGTTTAGTCATAGCAAAAGAATAGTTCTTAAGCAGTGATCAAAGTTATACAAATAAACAGTTAAGTCAAATGACAAATGGAAAACTAATAAGTGAAATAATA
>NW_021763114.1:42189-44162 GCF_005508785.2 Acyrthosiphon pisum
GAAGAGATCGGAGTTGCACTTATTGACACTGGACGGGAAACGTAATCGATGGCACGAATAACATTTTTCTGATAAACCTTGCGACGTTTTCAAAATATATTCAGAAATTAAAACATCTTCCCTCTGCCTGGTTTCATTTAATTTCTGCCGTTCTCTTCTTTTATATGATGTAGAATTTGATGTTTTTCTTTTACTAGATATATTTTGCCGAAGACTACTGTCAGACGGTATTCTTCTCTTCTTCATGTTTTGAGCGTTCTTTATTTGATATGTGTATTTGAAAACTGAATTTTCCATTCTTTTTGATCTATTTATTTCACTGGCAATCTGGTTTTTAACTTTATTCGCCGGATCTTGCAATCGTTTATCCATGTTTAAACGACTGGTGATCTGGTTTTTAAGTTTATTCGCCGGATCTTGCAATCGTTTGTCCATATTTTTCCGACAAGTGATCTGGTGTTTTTTTCTATTCACCGGATCTTGCAATCGTTTCAACATAGTTTTACGACTGGTAATCTGGTTTTTAACTTTATTCGCCGGATCTTGCAATCGTTTGTCCATGTTTAAACGACTGGTGATCTGGTTTTTAAGTTTATTCGCCGGATCTTGCAATCGTTTGTCCATATTTTTCCGACAAGTGATCTGGTGTTTTTTTCTATTCACCGGATCTTGCAATCGTTTCAACATAGTTTTACGACTGGTAATCTGGTTTTTAACTTTATTCGCCGGATCTTGCAATCGTTTGTCCATGTTTAAACGACTGGTGATCTGGTTTTTAAGTTTATTCGCCGGATCTTGCAATCGTTTGTCCATATTTTTCCGACAAGTGATCTGGTGTTTTTTTCTATTCACCGGATCTTGCAATCGTTTCAACATAGTTTTACGACTGGTAATCTGGTTTTTAACTTTATTCGCCGGATCTTGCAATCGTTTGTCCATGTTTAAACGACTGGTGATCTGGTTTTTAAGTTTATTCGCCGGATCTTGCAATCGTTTGTCCATATTTTTCCGACAAGTGATCTGGTGTTTTTTTCTATTCACCGGATCTTGCAATCGTTTCAACATAGTTTTACGACTGGTAATCTGGTTTTTAACTTTATTCGCCGGATCTTGCAATCGTTTGTCCATGTTTAAACGACTGGTGATCTGGTTTTTAAGTTTATTCACCGGATCTAGTAGTCGTTTTTTTGAACATTTCAAATTAAGAATTTTTCTTTGATTTGTAACATCTTGTGAAGCAAGATATAACCGTTTTCTTAATTTATTATTTTCAAGTTCTTGTACACGAAAACTTTCATTGTCACGGGCCCCTGTCTTGGCTTCTTTGTTTTTTAGAGCACGTTTTGATAGGCGTCCCATTTTGAAAAAAAAAATTACAATACAATAAAAAAAAAAAAAAAAAAAAAAAAACTACAATAACTTCTTCTACTACTTCTACTACTTCTAGGAATGAATGCAACTTTCTGTCAACTTTTGTCAACCTAAAAAATAAAAATAAATATAGTTTAATATTGTGGAACAATAATAATAATAATAATAATATTACCTTAAATAAATACAACAAAACCACAACTGACTGCCACTGAATGACTAGAATTCTAAAAAAAAAATATTAATTTTTGAATACCCACGTGAAAAAATAATTTAATGTAAATAACAGCTGGGTTATAGGTTAGGATAATATTAATAGGATAATAGTTATGTCATTATGATCAAGACCTGACTAGATATTTATTTTATTTTATTGTTGAAATAATATACGATACCATAGACAAAACTAGAGATTTTATTGACCTGACTGGCTTCATTAAAAATTGTTTGAACTATGCTCCTTGATTTTAATAAATATTTTCCACAAACAACGGAACACAGTATAACAGAAAACATATGCGTATACAGAGTTTTCACAGCAATAACTAACAATTTGCTAGCCTAAGTTTATTGCACTATACGTCTATACGTTTTTAAAATTA
>NW_021763115.1:0-835 GCF_005508785.2 Acyrthosiphon pisum
CCCAGCCTTGTACTGTGACGTAAGCATTTCTCCGGTTCTCATTGGTCCACCGCCGTCACTGCCGCAATTGCCGCCGCCGCCGAAGACTCCACCACAACTACACCGCTCAGCCAGTTGGAGAAATGCTTACGTCACAGATATGCGTATCACGAGTTGCTGACATACCTATTTATTTTGTCATGATATTCAACTTTTAGGTAACGTCACGTTACTAACGTGTTACCGACATTTTGTTACCTACATATTAAATACGGAACGAAAGACGTCGCGGAAACCCTGCTTACACCATTACACGGTGACCAGAATATCATTGATAATATTATTTATTAATTTACCATTTATGGCCTGTTTAGTGTTTACAGTTACCCACTGCGCCGGCCACAGACTCTGGTCTGCCTCTGATGGCTCGTCTCCTTACGAGTCCCTAAGTCGGTAGGCGAGCTCGGTCGCCGCACAATGTCCCACCTTTAGATTGAAAGGCAGAACTGACATTAGTTTGGGCTGGGCGTCAACGACTCGGCAGGCACCGGGTCGGGGCGTCTGGCCAGACTGACCCAAAGATACGGGTCCTTGCTGATGATGGTTCGAAAGGGTGGTGGCCAAGATTAGTTTCGCACCTCGTGGACGACCGTCCGCGATAAAGGCAAACCAATGCCTGGTCTTTTGCCGGGCTATACTGGTAGCTTCCAAGGGGGTGACAGTCTACTGGAGGCACTCCAGTACCACGGGAGTGAGCGGAGCCCCGTCGGCAACGACGCCGCTCACCGCGGGCGTCCAGAGATGGTTCACGCCCCTGGGCGTCCGTTGCCGGTAAGGAATCGTGGGGGCAGTTTTC
>NW_021763116.1:0-680 GCF_005508785.2 Acyrthosiphon pisum
CGTCTACTAGCCGCCGCACCGTCGCCGTCTTCCGTCGCCGTCGCTCCACGTGACCGTAACTGCGGTCGGGCGCTCGCCGAGCCGCCAGAGGGTCTCGCGCGTCATCGACGACCGAGCGCGCTACGCCAGCGAACCCGTCGCGCCGCGGGTGCAGGTCGGAGAACTTGCGCGGGTGACTTACCGCCGCGCACCGTCCGTGCTCTTTCTCGCATCCTCCCCTCCATTCCGTCGCCGTCATCCTGTCCGTCGTCTTCGCCCAGGGGGGCAAGCTTCGGACGTCTCATCATCGGCAGAAGCAGCACAGCCCGCGGAAAAAGCGTTTAACGCTCCTCCACCTCGTACGAGGAGGATCGCAGATTGCGGGTGCTTCCTTTGACGGGTCTAACCAACCTACAAGCTCGCCAAAATGATTTAATACAGCCTCTCCCCTGGCCGGCTCGATTTTTTCTTCCGACTTGTCTTCTGGACATAAAACGGAATTCTCTTCTACTATTGCTTCCGAAAGTTTCGAATTTTTGTCTCTTCGTACCGTGTCGTCGTTGCCGAGCGGTGCTGTGTCTGAGATCGGAGCAAGCTCCGAACCTGCTGCAGACGGCAGCGCGTCGCCGCTCGGCACTCCATCACCGTGCGAGGAGACAGGCGTCTCGATGTCGACGGCCAACTCTTCTCCATCTGCGCCT
>NW_021763117.1:0-1502 GCF_005508785.2 Acyrthosiphon pisum
TAACCACGGAACAACTAACAGCCGCCACCTCCCAAACCCGAGGACATGGAAATATCCCCGGAAGAGGAGGCGGACCTGTTAGGTGGGACGGCCGCAGGTACGGCTGACATCGACGACATGGAGGTTAGCCTCATGTTCTTTAGCCCCCCAACATCACCCAACCACGACTAGACACCGCCAGGGCCACGTCCGCTGAACACAGCCGGAAAACGTGCCCGCGGACAAGTGTCTACTCCCACCACCCTCCACTCATGAACCTCCACAACCACCCCCACACCCTGAACAAACCACAACACCGGTAACGGCCGGAACACCAACGCCGTTGGCGGTTTGGGGGGGGAGTATGACGCGGTCCCGCGCAAAATCTGTTTGAATTCAAACAGCCTTTGCGCGGAAGCCGCGCCGCGGCTTCTCAATCAAACCGCCAATCGACGACGGACGACGCCGACGCGCGACACGCGCGCCTGGAACCGTCGGCCGGCCGCCCAGCGAACCGGATTGTCAAGGCGCGCTCTCTCGTCTTCCCGACACCGTCCGGTACACACCTGAACCACACACACGTTCCGTGTATTTTCGCTACCCGTTCACCATACATATATTAAATAAGCTCTTTTGTTTTTAATAATAAAGACTTAGTTTACACCACAGTGCGTAGTTTGATTGTTTCTCTTTGTTAATACTTTGTCTACTATCCCGTCTGTGGTTTCGACCCGACTATACTCCGTCGGTCACCACCATCACCTCACCACACCACGCGGCTCAATACAAGTCCGCGTCAACTGGCTCCCCGAACAGGAATCACCGGTAAGTGAAAACATTCGCTAACTTACCCCCTACTACCATCATCACATATCCCCCGTTGCGCAAACTTGGAAAAAAGTCCCCGACGCGATCCGACAAAAACGTGGTCTGCAGGCGAAAACGGGAAAAACCGGCGTTACGTAACACATTACATAATCATAAAGTACGTAACGGCCGACCACGCCGCCCGACTCACGGACGCGTAGACTTCACCGCGCGCGACGGTCCAAAGTGCAAACACACGCGACGCAAATAGGTAGGTAGGAACGCAAGAGCGCGAGTACACACCAACACCGCTTAGCACCACCACCCGCAACGTCAACACGCGATCACCCGGGACAGAAATACCACGTAATCGGACTGCCGCCGCCGCCGCTCAAAGCGACAGCCGCCGCCTCACGTAATCGCAATAGTGGGCCGGATAACGCACACACGCGCATCCGCGACAACACTCCGCGAAAACCAATTACTGTAATCTCCCGTCTAGCACAATAACAAAAACAAAAACAACAACAACCCACTGACCTACTTTCCGTACGCAAACAAACACCGATAAACGGTCAACACAGCTGATCGAAGGAACGTGATATCCGTTCCGCCGACAACAGCCACATTTTATATTTTCTCGTAAACAACACCGGAAAAACAACCGGACGTCATGTCGGGAAAATATATGAATTGAATTGACCGCCGCGGAATTG
>NW_021763118.1:0-779 GCF_005508785.2 Acyrthosiphon pisum
AGCTCGTTAATTTTACCGGTGATTTCTTAGTATTTTTTTTTTATCTGTTCATAAAATCGATTCACCCCTTGTTACAATAAATTGTTTTCATGCGCGTAATATCATTATTTATATTTTATTTGGTTCACTAGACAAGTACGTCTTAGATAAACTAAAATAATATCCGAACGTGTTAATATTCTCGACTCTAACGCTTTCAATTTTTTAAATATAATACACTACACTGTTATGTGTAGTATTTGCATTATATTGTGCAAGAACAAAGTTATACCTTAAAAAAAATTACCATAATTTTTTATGGTGAAATTCTCATCACTATTATAATATAGTAATACACCTGTACAATATTATTATACTATATTATAAATATACTTAAAGTAACAGCATCTTTTAGAATTTTGTTTTGAAAATTTAATTACTTATCAGTTTGTTTATTAATAAAATGTTTTTCTACAAAAATTAAATAATTCATGTTCCGAAAATGTAAAACTATCTCTAAGTAGGAGGAACACTAGGAACCACTATAATATACTTATGATATTAATATAAAGCTTTAAGCTACACATAATTTTGAAATCACAGACTTTTACAGTTACTTACAGGCGTAGCAATACGAATGGATTTTTGAACGCTCAAAATTATTTCGTTCCGTGTTACTCCCTAATAAATTATAATCTGTAAAGCGTGGTCTTCGTTCTTCAAATTTCGTTGTAGTATAATACTATATATTATAAATTTATATTATATATATATATTAGTAAAAACATTGTGCCTATGTA
>NW_021763119.1:0-3297 GCF_005508785.2 Acyrthosiphon pisum
TATTAGGATTATATTTATTTTTTATTATGGACACTGCAAGTACGCTAAATACACTGATATGATTGAACGCCCCCACGACGACGATAAGTACTCAATGAGTATTGGAGCGTCATAAAGCATCATCGTGTCCGCGAGTACGGTCTAAACTAAAAACATTGCCATGTTAAATGATAAACAATATTATGATAATATACACGACGATAAAATTATATTTGCTTACAGCAACGAACAAAATTCAAAAAGGTCTCGTTGGGTCGATAACTCGACCGCAGTTGCGTTTGGTCGTGGATAGAAATATGCTATTTCCTGTTGCATCCGTCGTACAGTGAGCCAAAAGTGATTGATATAGGCACGAAGAAGATAGGTTGTCACGTTATCGAACGAACTCCAATGATCGATTGACACGTCGAGTGGTTCGCATGCATTTTTTTTTATCGATTTAACTTTTTGACTGAAAAGCCCGCCGTTCGTTGTTCGTCTGCAACAGTGGTTTTCAAACTGGGTGCCGCGGTACACTGGTATGCCGCGAGCATTCGTTAAGTTTGCCGTAGTATTCTGAAAAATGTCAACTATTCGTCCAAGAATAAAATTATAAAAATAAAATTTATAAAATGTTCGCCCATCAAGCACACATTTCTAATTAAATGTATATAATTATAATTGAAAACAATATTGTTCATCTAATTATTTAGTGCAAAAATATAGGTCAGTGTTCCGTGAAAATTGCTTGAAAATCACGGTGTGCCGTGTTTAATATAAGTTTGAAAACCACTGGTCTACACTGTCTGTCTTAATCACGCAGAGTATAATTATTTTTCTATTATCTATTGTTTTCTGTCGATAGCACGCACGGCTTTTGATATTCGTTTTTACCTATCGATTCGATTTTTATGACGTCTGCCTATTTTAATATCGGCTGTGGTTTTTGGGATCTTGTTGTTTCTCGATCGACTTTTTTGCCACCCCCCTCACCCTTGCAGTACTCGTCGGCTGTCATGTACAGGTAAGTCGTTACAGCCGTTGTCGTCATAACGATTCCGTAGCGTTTATTCCCTATCCGAAGAATATTACTGTACGTTTTCAGATAATAATATAATATGGTGTACCTACGTCAGAGATGGTCGTTAAAACCACGTTGTTTGCAATCCTTTAATACGGTGTACGTGAATAAAACTTACTCAGGGTACGAGTCAACACCACGGCCCGTTGGCACGCGACTGACTGCAGTCGGCGTTGTGATGTCATTCTCACGGGTTGAGGCGTAGGTAAACAGTCTGCGTTAATCCGTAAAAAATTACATTTCTCTCGGTCTCGTCGTCATAACACCGAAAATTACGGCCGCTAAATTCTATTTTAATATCGTAAAAACTCAAGTCAGAGAATAGTGGTTGTACGCGTTCCCGTAAAATCATGTTTTCGGAAACTGAACAAGTTATATCAGATGTACCCACACTAGGAACTGTAACCATCATAATTTTTACGGTTTGAGTTCCGGTTCGGTTCTTATAAAAACTAAAATTTCTATTCCATACTGATTTAAGAAAAATCGGGTTTTGATTCGATTCTTTAAGAATTATAATACAATATTGGTATAGTGATTTTATTGAAGTCAATTATGGCGGGTCAATACCAATTTTCAACCAGATATCTTAACATTTGTTAAAAACTAAGAAAAGGACTAAATAAGTAGAAAATGTACTCATCACTGTCACTTAATGTACGACCTGTTTCAAATAAGACAATCTTAAAAAAACCTTTCGATAAAACTATAAATATCGGTACCGGTAAAGTTCCTGTTTTTAATTAATTTAAATAAGAGTTTAGTGAGGTTCTCTTTCCCAATATTCAAAGGATTCCGGTTCCAAAACTGGTTCTTTTCTGCAAGGTTCCAGTCTCTCACCCACACTTCAATTTTTGTATCAAATATAATAAATCTTATCTATGATAGTCCTGGATACTAATTATCGTTCGAACTATATTATGACACTGTATGATAGGGATAAACGGAGAAAAAAACATGAATAAAATACACAAGAACCACTAAGTACAATGCACGCTGGTCCGGAAAATTTTCAAATTTGGTTGATGCACTCGCACTCGACTGTGCACTCGCGCTTGATGATTCATTCGTACGCTCGATGGTGCACTTTTAAGTAATTCTCTTAGGCACTTGGACTCGGCTATTCGTAATACGCAAGCAGAGTAAGTGTGCACACTCGAGACTTACCTAAAATATGTACGCACGTGATACAAATCTCTCACTGGAGATGACTACACTGTCCCGCTGACCAAAATGTGACATGTGGCGTTATAAAAGGAAAGACTATTCCTCTATCAAGAAGAAGATTAAAATGTTCTGCCATCATCCGTCTTATTCGGTGGCATAAAAGATATTTACCGTCAAATAGCCATATGAAATCATAAAATATGTGACAAAGTAATGTGTTTATTAATTTTGTCAATGGTCGCGGTACTCGTTTTCGGCATGTCAGTTTCTGTGCAGATCACCAATCGAGCCATTACTTATTATTATATATTTGAAATAAAATACAAAAAACCCAAATACAAATTTATTTTTAATGGGTACCTACCGAAGAAGAATGTATGATGTGAAATAATAATATTATTAGAATATTTTCACCATGTGATACGTTGTTGTACGTGTACCGTTTATAGCCGTCAGAAATAACCGTAAAAAATTGCGTTAGCTTCCGCTCGTTACATCGCAAACGTCTACGCAAAATCTGTGAAAAAAAATTACATTTTCCTAAAAGACAGTGTAGGTATAAGGTATACGTGGTATATCATATTTGGATATATTATTGAGCTTCGTAAAAACATATAAATTCAACGCTTAACGATAGTCCGATTGCCACTGTGAATTTATCGGTTTTCCCTCTGGGGCCTCTGTGAGCAGCACGATAGTATAATATATAGAAATAATATTATGTCATTATTGTCGACGTTGTTATCATATGATTTCGAAAATATTTTCATTGAGCTTAACAACTGCAATCAAACATATTATTATTATATTATCATCAAAGTTAAACCTACACTATATTAGTGTACGGAGTGCGAATAACGTTTGAAAATGTGATGAAATATAAAATAATTTGAATTATTAACATTAATTAATCAAAAAGTTACATTAATTATTAATTATACTGACGTGTATCGTGCTGAAATAATCTTATACTTCAATTGGTTGGCTATAGATTTATATATATTATTTTTTCACTTCTCATATTCCTGATTGTAGTAGATAGTCTCTATTCTGTCCCTTCCCTGTTACGA
>NW_021763120.1:0-843 GCF_005508785.2 Acyrthosiphon pisum
ATACGACAAAACAGTGTTTCACCGATAGATGTCGCACTAATTCTGACATAACCAACCCGTAAAAAAAAAATGAGAAACCAAATTTGAACATATTTGCTGATACTTAAAAGTACGTCGCAACATTCTAAGTTAACTTAAAATATAGGTATGGGCATAAAGTTTCAAAAAAAAATTCAGATCGAGTCAAGTTGGGCGGAACAGCGTTCGGGAGATCGCGGAAACCGGCTACTCCGCGAATTTTTATACACCACGAGTACGCACATTTTGGAAATTATTTAAATATACTTACGAGGTCGGGACCACTTTGAAAAATCTATAGACATTAGGCAATAGGGTGTAAATTCGGAAAATGTATCCAGACCTCGTCGAGTCGGCCCGCGAAATCGTACGGGAAATCGCGGACACCACCACTCCGCGAATTATTATACACCACGAGTACGCACATTTTGGAAATTATTTAAATATACTCACGAGGTCGGGACCACTTTGAAAAATCTATAGACATTAGGCAAGAGGGGGTAAATTCGGAAAATGTATCCAGACCTCGTCGAGTCGGCCCGCGAAATCGTACGGGAAATCGCGGACACCACCACGTTTTGGCTAGTATAGTTGTATTCATTTAAAATAATATTTGATTAAAGATAATCTTTAATTTTATTCTAGTTATTATTATTACATTTTGTATATTTATTATTTTCATTGTAGTTCAATAATTTATTATATGCTCTAAAAAAAGTTTAAGAAACAAAGCGGAGCCTTCAGCAGAAAACATACTTGATATTTTTTTTTTACCAAAACTATTTATATTAAATATATTTAGGTACCTTGTATATGAATAATAAA
>NW_021763121.1:0-1194 GCF_005508785.2 Acyrthosiphon pisum
CACACCCCCTATTACCCACTCTAAAATCATATAAAAATATATTGTATATTTTTGTTACAACTTATAAAATATAATAACAAACTCAAAAGTAACTAAATAAAAACAATTCATTTTAACTACCTATTTATTTAAATAGTTCCATAATTTATCATAGGTTTGTTCTTTATTATCTTAAATAATAATATTTTAAAGGTAATTGATTAAATAATAATACAAAATATATAAATAATTATTAAATCTATGGTAAGAAAAATTATGATTTGATCACGTGCATTTTGATAAAAATGCAGAATGATGCAGCGTCCCGTGCGTGCCTCTTCAAAATGAAAGTAGGGGTACGCTAAAATTTCTGACAAATTAGTTGGGGTACTCCGTCCCCCTGCGTCCCCCCCCCCCCAAGTCGAGCACTGATCGTATGCAGAGATGGGCAAAATCAGTAAAAAATTGATTTTTAAAATCAAAATCCAAAATCACCGTAAAATTGATTTTGAAAATCAAAAAATCAAATCTTTTACAAAATGATTTTTAAAATCAAAGTTCAAAATCATCAAAACTATTGATTTTAAAATCAAAATCAAAATAATTACCTAAAAGATTTAATTAGCTTATAATTTGTTAAACCAGTTTTGATTTATGAAATAAAATAAATACATTTTTATTATTGATCTGTCGATTTCAACATAGGCTTAACTGCTTAAGTAGGTATATATAATATATTATATATATATCAAAATCCAGTATCCTATACAGTATACGGTATACCATGGTCCATGGTCATATGTAAGGCAATGAAATATATTATTTTTTATATCATGTAGTCATATAGACATTGTAACTTAATAATTAAATGGTAAAATATCTGAGAGAAAAAACTGAAATTCAAATATCATATATATTTTATAAATTAATATATAATAGTTTTGTATTTATGATTTTTAAAATATGTACAGATTAAAATCATTTCAATGAACAACAACAGCACAAATATATAAATAAAAACATTTTTAAATTTTAGGCAGGGGTCCGACACTCCGTGAATGGACCATTCTATATTGACTATATTGTCTATATTGTTCTATGGTTATCAGTTTCTGTTATTATCACTAATCACCGAGTCGGGTATCGTTTTACTTTCCCGACTGACGACTGTGATAACTTAATACGTATGATAATTGATGGCATCAAATTGTATTA
>NW_021763122.1:0-785 GCF_005508785.2 Acyrthosiphon pisum
TGTAACGGATAAGTAACCGTTTACTCACGATTCATAAATATCATTATATATGAATAGTTAAATTCGGCATAAGCGATTAGGTAAACGACCTCCTTAAACAATTTGGCAATAGTCAAATTGCAAATACGCAAACACAACAAAAGGTTAAAGGGTTAATCATATAGTCAAAATAACCGAGTGGTTATTCGCGAGTCATATTTTCTAAACACATAAATCACGTATCTATTGACAGGATATGGGGATTGCCAATGCCACAAGTAGATATGCGAATATATGTATATGTACGCAACCTATAGACCAGGATGTGTTAACTGATAAACTATTAGTAATTCGCAGAAGAGATGACTTTCTGCACAACAACACGGATAATAAATTAGCTGTCAACACATTATAGCGAATACTCAGATTAGATAGGAATATTGCAAATGCGTAGGTTGAGTCGATGGTCACACGGACCACATCCGATAGAGACAAGATAGCGAAACGATAGGCAGGGGGAGCAGGGACCCGAATATAAAAGGGAGCCTGAAACAGCCTGTATTCAGACGTGTCTACTCCAGAGCACAACAAGCACCTTCACGTCACTCTGTGTAGTAACTTGTCATTTGGACTTAGACTAAATTACTGAAGAACGTTTAAATAAACTACAAAGTATCTTTCATCTGTCTACATTTATTTATAAACTAACCTGTCAACATCTTCATCATCAACACGAGCGGTCTCGCTTCCTGCAAAATCATAATATACTCGTAGTTAACGGCTATCAGATATAACTCTGACCAGCC
>NW_021763123.1:0-1266 GCF_005508785.2 Acyrthosiphon pisum
AATTTAATTCAATGATATAATATCATTGCATAAGAAAAACGATTCTGAGTGAAGACGGTATGTGAGTCTAGGTTTAAAAGACATATGACATACGTATCTATGGTATTAGAAATTGGTAAAAAAAAAAATGACCTATCATAGGTACTTACCTATAATAAATTCCAAATTAATCTTATCACAATATCCATTAAGTACTTATAACGCGTTATACATCAACAACAAACCATGATACTATCATAGATATATAATAGTACAAATTACAAGTTTCAAGTGCCCACGAATAAAAACAATATATACAATCACAAGAAAATAACTAAAATAGTTATTCTAGGTTTTTTAATATGTAATTTCGTCCAAATTTGAACTTAAAATGACCATAAAAATAAACTGTGCTTGTGTATTTTTTAGATTTTTTGGTAAAAGAATTAACTACTTATATGGAATCTTGTTTTAAATTTTCAATCCTTAGCTATAAAAACTGAACATTTTGTAATTTATTAATTACAATGATTGATAATTTTCGAGAATTAGATAAATTCTGTCAAAATTCGATCTTTAAATGCTTATAAAAAAAATTGTGCCTATGTATTTTTAATATTTTTCAACTGATATTGTAACAATATATCGGGAACCTTGTATTAAATTTTTACACTTTTTGGCCCAACAGATAAAACTTTATTGATATTTATAAAAAAAAAAAAACTAAAAAAATTGAAAACTGAAAATGTCCGTAAACTGCTCAAAAAGAGTCGAAATATTTTCAAAATTGTATGGTGTACGGGAAATGCTAATACAAACATTCAGTAAAATTTTCATGTATCTACAGTTATTCGTTTTTGAATTACAACAGAATAAGAAAATCGCTACATGAGAAATCGAGTGAATATCCAATGTTGTAAAAATTAGAATTTCAAACGCTCATAAAAATTTAATTTGACTTTCTTATAGACATTTTTTTTTTGAGAAAGGTAGATAATCTTATAAGGAATCTTGTATTACATTTTAAAATCTTAGATTCAAAAAGAAAAATTTTTACGAATTCTTAACTCAAATTAATTTGCTCATTTTCGTGATTTTTCCATATTTTGTCAATTTTTGAACTTTAAATGCTTATAAAAAAAAACTGTGACTCACGATTTTTAATATTTTTCATCTGCCTTTGAAACAATATACTAGGAGCCTCCTATTAAATTTTAAAGCTTTTTTGACCAACGAATAAAATTTTATTGATATTTCTAGAAAAAAAACTAAAAAAAAATGAAAATG
>NW_021763124.1:0-1059 GCF_005508785.2 Acyrthosiphon pisum
ATATTGCAATCCTTAATATAGCAATAGTACTGAGTAATAAAATGTATAATGGTATATATAGATTAGTGTAAATTGAACCATTTGTTGATCGTTGCCACATCTGTAAAATCAAATATTTAAGTAACTTGATCGTCATATTTAAAAGGCGATTTTGAAAGGATTTAATATAGATATTAGTTAATATGTACATTTTAGAAAATTAAGGTTTCAGAAATATAGTAAAAATATATTGGACTAGGTACGTTACCTATGTTATTTGGTATTAGCAAGGCTTAAACAGTTAACCCAACTATTAAGTAGGTATTAATTAATCATAGAAATAATAAACTAGGTATAGGATAATAGTCAAATGGTTTGGAAAACCATGTAAAAATTCAAATTGATAATTATGTTTATTCTTATAAAGTATCTACTATACAGTGTGACAGTATATTATATAAAAATAAAGAAAATTTAATACATCCATTTATGTTCAATTATTACCTAATAATCGTTAGGGATCAAATGTGTACCGGTTATTAGGTATATTTTTTTATTGCTCAATATTTAAAAAAAAACCAAAATATATAGATCTATTATAAATTTGATATAGGTATACAAATAGTATATATTATAATAATTAAAAAATATAAAATGTATCAAAAAAGGATAATGGAAGGATTGCTGAATCAAAAAACTTGAAAATTTACCCATAGACCATAAGTCATTTCATAGTAGAAGTTCAAAAGTAATGAACATATAAAAATTAAAGGCACACATTTTTTTATAAGCATTTTAATTCAAATGTTGATGAAATCCATCATAATCACGAACATTATAAAATTATTTTGTATTTAAAAAAGTATATAAAGTTCAGTTTTTATAGCTAAGAACTAAAAGTTCAAAACAAGGTTAAAATCTTAATAAAATACTTAAAGTACCTACATTTTATATAGACCTGATATCATAATGTCTAAATATTTTACATTTTGGAGAGTCTGCATAGTACCTACCTAATAACTTATGATTATAGCAAATTACATTAAAAATACACATCTAGGACGTTACCAAATATGTATG
>NW_021763126.1:0-447 GCF_005508785.2 Acyrthosiphon pisum
ATTAATTTATAAATAATATTTTGTTTTCAATTACGATAATATATTACGTGTAATTCATATTAACTGACTTAACAACTTCACAAATAGGTATAGCATATAAAATTATTTCGAATGATCGATACGTCAAATAATACAGTTAAAAACATACTATACAAAAATATTATTCAAAATATAGATAATAATAATTTTAATTATTATTTATTGATTTGTTTATTTATTAATCTATTAATATCTAATTCAGTTTATTTCAGTTTAATTCAGATTTTTCGTCTTTTACCAGCTTTGAGTACTTTCTGCGTCCCCGTTCGGACCTTATTCGCGTTCCCCGCTAAATTTACAGGCCGCGCGCGGCCCTACTTTGTTTCCGGCGCGCTGCGGCGGACATAACGTGCAAACCGAGTGCCGCCGTGCGCGTGTTTATCAATAAATTTTTTACAAAAGTAGAGT
>NW_021763127.1:0-727 GCF_005508785.2 Acyrthosiphon pisum
GAAATATCAGGTAAGTTTAAAATGTAGTACATAACACCACCTAAATTAAAATGTATTATTATTAATAATTTATTAATAATAATATTAATAAACACTATTTATAAAACAAGATTTAATTTTTGAGGTTTTTTTGATAGTACATAATTTCATAAATTACTTCTTCGGCATCAAATGTTATGATTTTATAGATAGCTAACATATATGGTTGGTAAAATATTTATATTATAATATAAAAAGCTCTGGAGCACGATTTAAGATATACCTTAAAAAATAAAGGTATATCTTAAATCGTGCTCTGGGGAGATCTCTCCCCATATCACCGCCCTCACCATAACCACATTGCCACAGCTGACACCGACATACCTGTGATTCGTGAACATCTGTACCTACACTAATACCCATATCCACCGTGTATCGTATTGAATTGTTAATTTTACAAGGGAAGTAGGGTATTACGGTTAGTAAGTTATTTATGTTGTTTATACATTAAGCTAATAATTACATTTCAAAAATAATATTACTTGTTTTAAGTTGTGATTTCTATAATTGAAAATATTAAATCCATGAAATTGCGAAGTTGTCATTAATATATTTTTATCAAGTGTTAACATTTTATATGTATTCAATAAAAAGTCAAAACCTATAACATAATAACAAATTTATTAAAATATAATATATAATTAAATATTTTACTATCATTAAGTTAGTCATATTTTATATACCTAAG
>NW_021763128.1:0-433 GCF_005508785.2 Acyrthosiphon pisum
AGTATTTTTATATTTACTTATTATTACCTAATTATTATCACTTACATTATTATGTATGTAACGACATTGTCATAAACAATTGACACACCAAGCTCCTACTAAAATTCTTAGCTTTTAATTAAATGTATTGCTATACGCATGAAAAATGAAATGATGTGCATTCTCATAACAGTGTAATGTACGTAGTTTTTATTTACATTACATGTATCATATATATAATAATAAATATAAAATTGGCTTAGGTACGTTAAATTATTAGCAATAATAATATATGGAATTATATTATAGTAGAATAGTATAGTAATAATATAACATTTATATAATTTATTAAAGTGAGCATAACTTTTTAGAAGATAGGTTTAAAACATTTGATATAATAAAAACAATTATTATGTAGTAGTAATACAAAGAAAAAATAGGTAAAATTTTTTGT
>NW_021763129.1:0-1330 GCF_005508785.2 Acyrthosiphon pisum
ACACTCCGATAGGGTCCCCAAAAAGCAACTAACACACTCACGGGCGCGGGCGAGTCTACCTCAAGCGAAAGCCAGAGGTAGTACAAGCCACCCCGACCCGTAACGACACCGACACCGGTACAAGCGTACCCCGTGTGGCGGTTTGGCAGGGGAGTATGACACGGTACGCAGCGGCAACCAGTACAAAGTACAGGTACCGCAGCGACCGGTCTATGCTTTTGTCAACCGCCACCACGGGCTACAGCGCGACATCGCCAACTCTCCCACCACGCCACAAAAGGCACAAGGCGGGACGGGAAGGCGAGTCGCGCAAGACGAGTACCGGCCGCCTGTAGCTCGCTCTCTTCGACGTCAACCGTTACACCGACTACCCGCTTCGTAAAAACCGTCGTACGACCCGGCCACGTTATTTTAACGTCCCCGTAATTTGAAACTATTTCTGTGAACGCGTTATTCGACGTCCCCGTACGTTCGATCCGATATAGATTTGTAACCACGTTGTCAACGTGTCCTGTATTTACGATACGCATTTTACAGTTTGTTCGACCTAAGTGGTCCATTCACCTAACAGTGTAATTGTGGTAATAAAGCTTGAATTAACTTACAAAAACAAAATCTTGTGTTGTGCATTGTTTCTCCCTAAATCAACTCCACACCACGAAGTACGACCGGCCTACCGCGGACCTCATACAGGTAACCCACACCGCCGTAGCCGCGTCAAATTGGCTCCCCGCAGAGGAATCACCTCAAGTCAGCGAAAAGGTAAGAATTTTTCACGCTGACACTTACCTCGGATTAATTGCTTATATTATAACTTTAGTATTAAGATATTTAACCAGTAGTGTGTCTTCACGTTAGCTAGGACTCCCAAGTTAAATTACGTAACAAATATTTTTAGTACGTCAAGGGGAAATCCGCGCGAACCGAGAATAAACGTGAAACGGCTGTGGGAAGCGATTACATAACGTACCGCCACCCCATCCAACGCTTACCTTTCGTCCCGCGGCACTATCGCCGATAAAAACAGAGCGCGCAGGCCAAAAACCGGTTCAGCCGCCGCAGCCGACAACTGCCGCCACCGAGGTCGTTGACCCAGTACCTCTATTTTTGGTACGCAACGGCGGCACCGTCGTCAGCTGATCTGTACATAATAATAATAAATATATAAATTGTCGTAGCTATCGCGCGAAATTTACGTAACAAAAAAAAAAAAAACCCTACAACATACACACCGCGCAACGAACGCAACCCACCAACCATACAACAGGTAACGACCACATTGGAAATAATTTTATACAATGACTGGGAAAACGTTACAACAGTTGTCGTC
>NW_021763130.1:0-949 GCF_005508785.2 Acyrthosiphon pisum
GGGGGGGCGTTTCACCATCCCTTGCTTAAACGAAAAAAACAGCATTTTAATCATGTTTATATTCTCTTGTCTTAATCCTTCAAGAATATTTTTCAAAATACTCATGAAATTAATTAATTAAAATCCAAAAATCTTTAAAAACGATTTTACACTATGTTACAATGAGGGGGACTTATAAAGAATTAAAATTAAAAATGTTTGACGTAAAAATAAACATTCTAACATGAATAGAAACGGAGTTATACTTAAATGAAAAATATGAAGCGGGGGGTAAACTTTTAATATGTAGTGTAGATAATCATATAAAACATATCTGTGTTGATCCGACTTGAAAATACTAAATAATAAATGAAATATAGGACTTGTAATATTTAACGAGGTCAAATTATACGAACTCATTATTAATAAAAAAAAATGCAAAAAATTTGCAAAATATCTGTGTTGTACAGACATCCAGAATGGTGGCCACCTCTCACTTTTTTTATTTTATTTTATTTTTTTTTTTTTAACTGGTTGTCTGTACAACAGAGATATTTTTATTTTTTTACCTAAGCATTGTGGCGCGGTGGGTTAGACATGTATTTATTTATAGAATTTGAAGATCAGAGGTGAACATTATATACGTCAGCCTTTGAACAAGACTGAGGTAGATACAAATCAAGGTGACAACGTAGGCCGCACCACGTGACTTTTTACATTCGCATGTAAATCGCCAATCGTCCGAAGCGCTACAATTGCCGGCTTTATAATGGCCCCCACCCAATTTCAAATTCTACTACGAGAGCAAACACAGTAGAACCAAATCACATAACAATTAATGCAGCGCTACAAAAATTGCCAGGCAGATTTGAACCTCGCTCTCAAAGCACACGCCTTATCCCACCGCGCCACAATGCTTAGATACGTAATGTAAACTATTTAACACTATTTAAATAAAATTAAACTAGTA
>NW_021763131.1:0-804 GCF_005508785.2 Acyrthosiphon pisum
AATGTCAGTAAACAGCTCAAAAAGAATCAAATTATTTTCAAAATTTTATGGTGTATAGGAAATGCTAATATAAACATTCAGTAAAATTATCATGCATCTGCAGTTATTCGTTTTTGAATTACAACAAAATAAGGAAATCGCTACATGAGAAATCGAGTGAATATCCAATGTTGTAAAAATTTGAATTTCAAACGATCATAAAAATTTAATTTGACTTTCTTATAGATATTTTTTGTTTGATAAAGGTAGACAATCTTATAAGGAATCTTGTATTACATTTTCATATCTTAGATTTAAAAAGAAAAATTTTTATGGATTTCTAACTCGAAATAATTTGCAAATTTTCGTGATTTTTCCATATTTTGTCATTTTTTGAACTTTAAATCCTTATAAAAAAAACTGTGACTAACGATTTTTAATATTTTTCATTTGCCTTTGAAACAATATACTAGGAGCCTTCTATTAAATTTTCAAGCTTTTTTATCCAACAAATAAAATTTTATTGATATTTTTAGAAAAAAAACTAAAAAAAAATGGAAAATGAAAATGTCCATAAAGAGCTCAAAATAAATCAAAATTTTTGAAAATGTTATGGTGTATAGAAAATGCTAAGATAAACATTCAGTCAAAATTTCATATATCTACGGTCATTTTTTTTAAAGTTACACCAAAAACCAAAATCGATTTTTTCGAAAACAGATTTTGCGTAAAAATTCCCGTTTTTCCTTATTTTTCTTTTGTTTTTCACGGCGCTTTTGAAAACTATTGGAAAAATTTTACTTTTGACCCCCAAAGTACCAACTA
>NW_021763132.1:0-1000 GCF_005508785.2 Acyrthosiphon pisum
TACCTAAGGAAAAGTTATAAGTTAGTTATACATTTTTTATGCGAGTATTAATACATAATATAATATAAATAAATAAACATTTTTTTTCTTCACATATAACAAGTTACTTTTTGATCGTCAATTATATAAAATGTATGATAATGATAACTTGTTTTCGTCTATCACTCAAATGCATATTTCCGTGATAATAAATGTCCGTAATAATAATGTTTCATAAAATTCCCGATACCGTTATAAAATGTATTATAACCAGTCACTCTAACCAGTAATCAATTGATCAATAAATACGTTTTTAATTTTCGAGCATTTTAGTGTGTTTATGTTGATGTTGATGGAATTAGATCAAAAAACAATACTTCCAAATCTCAATATAGCCGCCAGGCGGCAAATTTGAATACAAGCACAATTGGTATATTAACCTAAAATATAAGATGCGCAATTGGTACACTGACCCTGAAATACAAGCCGCGAAATTGGTATATTGACCCTAAAATACAAATTTTGTTTTGGCGCAATTGGTCCATGCCCGATAGTATCTATAGAACCTGTGAGTTTTAAGCTACCTGCAATCTGACTTTTTCTTTTGTATGTGTTTTACGGCGTGTACATATGAATTGTTCCGAGAAGGCAAATTCAACAATCTAAATAAATCTTATACTTCTATACGTGCTAAATATACGCTATAATATAATATGTTAAAATGGAATCTTTGTGTCAAATGTAATTTGAAACTACTCATCCGGCTTTCTTGATTTTTTTTTTAAATGAAAGAGTACATCGCGGACCAGGCTATAGGATTAATTTAAAGGTAATATAATTATAAATAAACAAATGTTGTGCACGACTGCACGAGCAACAGTCCACTATTTGCAAACAACTAACCACGGGGGCGGAGCACGCGGGAGACAGATATTATTATAATATTTTGAACTGTGAACTTAAATTATGCGATACAATTTGTAGATATTCCAACTATTAAGTCTAGATAAATCCATTATTA
>NW_021763133.1:0-1311 GCF_005508785.2 Acyrthosiphon pisum
GATTTTCATATGTATGCATTACAATTTGTTACGTTACTAATTTATTATAGGTGTAAACAATGGATGGAAAAATGTCAAACTGAACATTTACTGAAAAAAGATGCTACTATTTTATACAAAAATTACAGGGTGTGTGGTGTTCATTTTGAAGACAAAATGTTTTTAAATCCAAATAGTAGGAACCGTCTTACAATGAATGCTGTGCCAACCATATTTAGTGGTAAGATTTTGTTTATTATAATTAATATTTTTAAGACTAAATGAAACTATTCTAATTTGCTTTTGCTTTGCTTTTGCTGCGGCTACACGGCTGAGAGATGCATATTGATAGTTCAACCACCAAGATTCTTCTCAGGAAATGATCTATTGTTGTACTCCAGAGTCCTGAGGATATCCAATGAATTACAGATTTTGAATTAAGTTTATTTACATTAATTTAGTTATTACCTATATATTATATTTCTTCTTTTAAAGTAAGATTTTTACTCTGTGAAATTTTTAAAATTTAATTTAATAAAATTGTTTTATTCCATTATCAAAATATCAAATGTTATTAATTTTTTTCAATGCATATGCTTATGCCATGCAAATAAATGAACTACTTTAATATGAATTTATAAATATTATTAGCTGGAATATTAATGAAGAGAGAAATGGAAAAGAAATCAGAAGAAGAAAAGGAAAAGAAATTGGAAGAAGAAAAGCAAATGCGAGAATTTGAGGCACAGGTCGCGATGGCATCATTTAATTTTTTACAATTTAAAACACAACATTTTTCACCTGAATCATTAGAATGTGTGTTGTGCGCAGATGAAATGGCAATAAAAAGTAATTTGTTTTATAACATAAGTAAGGATGAAATAATAGGGTTTAATGAAACAAACAATCGTAAAACGTATGATCCAGCAAAGTTTGTACTTGTCTTGTTGGTTCAAGGCATAAATTTCAATTGGAAGCAACCGATTGCTTATTTTTTTATATCAAACAGTTGTACAGGTTTTGAATTGCAGGACATAATTTTAACCAGTATTTTTAAACTAGAAAATATTAAAATTAATGTTAAAGCATTTGTTAGTGATATGGGTTCCAATTTCATAGGCCTCTCAAATAAACTTCAAGTTAGTCCTGAGCGGCCATATTTTGAAATTAATAATAAAAATATAGTGTATATATTTGATCCACCACATCTTTTAAAAGCCACCAGAAATATGTTTTATCAACATAATTTTAAGTATGATAATGAATTAATTGAAAAAAAACATTTGGTTTCATTCTATAATGAAGATAGTAAAAATAATCTTCGCGCTGCTC
>NW_021763134.1:0-796 GCF_005508785.2 Acyrthosiphon pisum
TATTATTACGATGTAGGGGGTGGAGGGGGGTGTTAGAGTTCTAATAATATTCAACTTAGTCTTATGCAGGTGTCAGATTTTTTAAATCGTCACCGTTATAATCATAGTCATTATTGGAACGAAGTTCTTTATGGGGCGTTAGGTGGATGGGAGTCGCTGGAAAAAAATCGCAACACCGAAAAGTGTAACAATGAAAAACGCAACATCAGTGTTTCCAGGTTTGGAAAGAGGGATGATCGTACCTTGTCTTCAAAATTATCGTATGTCCCCACTAGGATCGTACCATCTGGCAACACTGCGGTTCCATTCGCGTAGGCTACCCAACATCGGTCGTCACGAGCGTAGAGGTGACCGTCGGGTGGAGTGGGGGGGGGGACCCATTAAACGAGTAATTATTTTTGACGAAGCATAACTTAGCCGGTATTCGACTTAGAGACCTCGGACCAATGGGCATCTCAATTTCTTAGGCCCCAGATGAATTTTCAACATTAGGGAACCTAAGCCCCCACCCCCCCCACATTTTGAGTTGAGTGTAACTCGGCCGGAATTCAAATTAAAGACCTCGGACCAAGGGGGAACCCATTCTTATTATGAAGACTACCGTTTTCCGCTTTAGGGAACGGGGGCACCTCCTCCCCCCTTTTGGATTTTACTTTTTTGATGGATTTTGGTCCGGGAGAGTACTAACACCCACCTAGCCAAGGGGAAACTCGGGGTTTTGAGTTTTTGATAGGATTTATTGGGATTTTCTTTCAGTAGAATTTGACTTAACCATCAATAATAATCTCGTCGGAAT
>NW_021763135.1:0-922 GCF_005508785.2 Acyrthosiphon pisum
ATTTTGTCAAAATTCGATCTTTAAATGCTTATAAAAAAAAATTGTGCCTATGTATTTTTAATATTTTTCAACTGATATTGTAACAATATATCAAGAGCTTTGTATTAAATTTTTACACTTTTTGACCCAACAGGCAAAACTAAATTGATATTTATAGAAAAAAAAACTAAAAAAATTTAAAACTGAAAATGTCCGTAAACAGCTCAAAAAGAGTCAAAATATTTTATGTTTATATGTTGATATAAACATTCAGTAAAATTTTCATGTATCTACAGTTATTCGTTTTTGAATTACAACAAAATAAGGAAATCGCTACATGAGAAATCGAGTGAATATCCAATGTTGTAAAAATTTGAATTTCAAACGATCATAAAAATTTAATTTGACTTTCTTATAGATATTTTTTGTTTGATAAAGGTAGATAATCTTATAAGGAATCTTGTATTACATTTAAAATCTTAGATTTAAAAAGAAAAATTTTTACGAATTCTTAAATCAAAATGATTTGCTAATTTTCGTTATTTTTCCATATTTTGTCAATTTTTGAACTTTAAATGCTTATAAAAAAAAACTGTGACTAAGGATTTTTAATATTTTTCATCTGCTTTTGAAACAATATACTAGGAGCCTTTTATTAAATTTTCAAGCTTTTTTAATCAACAAATAAAATGTTATTGATATTTTTAGAAAAAAAACTAAAAAAAAAATGAAAACTGACAATGTCCGTAAAGAGCTCAAAATAAGTCAAAATATTTTGAAAATGTTATGGTGTATAGAAAATGCTAATATATACATTCAGTCAAAATTTCATGTATCTATGGTCATTTTTTTTAAAGTTACACCAAAAAACCAAAATCAATTTTGTGAAAAATCGATTTTGCGTAAAAATTCCCGTTTTTCCTTAATTTTTCTTTGGTTTTTC
>NW_021763137.1:0-786 GCF_005508785.2 Acyrthosiphon pisum
TACTTCAGCAGCATGATTTCAAGTTAGAAAAGTAAATTTAGTTTGTATTCCTCTTTTCTAAGCTTGCTCGAAAGTGGATTCTTATATTTTTCATTTCGTCGCTATCTACAACTAAGTCAATTCTAAGTTTATTTTGATAAAAATATAAACTTACTATGCATCATATTATATTAACTGAAAATAAAGTCGTTAATCTATTTCCAAGCAAACCTAGAAAATAGACTAACGAATACGCTCATCTTTTCAAAACTAATATAAGTTGATCGAAACAAGGTGAATTTTTGTTCCTCTTTTGGTAGGTACTGTTTACTGCCAGAGCAAAAGTATTTTCTTACACATACTATTGTTCATTATTTACTTCTCACACATTGACACAGCCAAAATGTACATGCAATATTAAATGCCTAAACATAGTCCTTAAGACATGGTATGCTCCAGCCTTCCTAAATTCGTTAATACATCACTATATTATTAGTAGACGATTGCCTACATATACGACCATACGGGTACAGACGTACAGTAACATTATTTATATAATAGATAAAGTAGGTATTTATATTTTATCGATTATATCTATAACAAAACATTGAACGCTCTTAGACCTTCGCGGTCGTGTACTCGTGTACTCATCACTCGAAATAGTATAGGTATATCGTTTATTCTGCCGCGTACGTACCCTTTTTATTATTAAAAAATTGGTTATGTAGATATATGTCTCAGTAGAGTTCAGTAAATAAAACTATATAAACTTGTAGATTGTAGATATATATATTTTCTCAGTAGAGT
>NW_021763138.1:0-796 GCF_005508785.2 Acyrthosiphon pisum
TAGGTAAATAGTGGCTCAATCAGAATTTTTTCTGGGGGTTCGTACTTGTTTAAACTAAATTAAATTATTAAATGAAAGAAAAAAATATGGTACGTATATACCTACCTACTATTGTAATAATCATAGACCGGCCTTGTAAATTAAAATCAGATCCATGATAGAGGATATTGTTGATAGTATTTTTTAAATATGCTCGGGGCCCTGCGGTGCTTTATTATTTAAACGACCTAAAGTTCTTTCATAAATATATTTAACAATTATACATATATATTTTACATAATATTTAACTGTTTTATTTATCGTATGGTTTGTACCTATTCATCATTAACAACATAAAAGTACCTATAGAATATTAGTAAATAATATAATAAAATATATAAATTGATAAAATATAAAATATAGATATAGGTAGGTTACACGATAAATTATCATTTATAATCGTATCAATACGTTTGCTATTTGCGAGTTTTATTTTATTGTTTGTTACGTACTGGACATTCTTCCACAATGTGAATGGCTATCTATTTAGGGTCATCCGTCCATTCCTTGAGTCTTTCTGAGGAAATCGAATAACCCCGGTACCTACTCTTTAGGTACAACGTAGGTTGTTCAATGACGTTATTTTTGTCTAAGTTATTTAGTCTCCATTCATCAGTCCATTTATTCAATACTTGAAGAGTTAATGTTAAAGTTTTTCTTTATTAACTTTTGTGCTAGCTTTCAAGACATACAAGATTATAGCCATCTTTAGCTGGGAATAGAATTATTATTCGTGTACCTACTTGTGTAACGTGTA
>NW_021763139.1:0-820 GCF_005508785.2 Acyrthosiphon pisum
ATTCTACCTAAATTGCTTCGTCGTATAGGAGGCATTATCAAAAATAAATTATTATGTTTTTTTAATACAAATTTTTTTAATGTCTTCCCAGTAATTTTTTATTATATTTTATTCAAACAATTAAATTGAATAAATATTGTCTATAACATTTCCATGGCAACACAAAAATATTATAGTTTTAATTTATTTTTTTATATTTTAACGGTATCGGGTTCAAATCACAGACATCAATAAAAAGTTTTTGCACTTTTTCTACTTATTCGGTAGACTTTTTAAAAATGTTCGTTCATAAAAACCTTCTCCTGGCAATTCCGAACAGTTAAAAAAAAATTTCAGACAAATCGGTTGGTGCGTTCTGGAGTTATAGCGTCAGGGAGGAAAACCGGACTTATTTTTATATATTAGATATAATATGTATAGTATATTATATTTATATTTAATCAATTTTGTTTTATGAATGTGTGAGTATCACTTTTGAATGCCATTATTATCTACCAATTTATTACAGATTATATAGAATATTATTCATAAGCAGTGTTTTTAGTACACCGATGTGCCAAGAGTTAGCTATATCATTTAGTATATTCAATCACTTTTTTATTTTAAATAGTGTTCATTAAATCTGTACACGATATTATAGGTGTCAGTCTTGTAAAGCATTTGAGTAAATGTATTTGAACACTTTTATAGTGTTTAGAAAGTAATTCAAATACTGTCTCGGGTAGTCGGGTGTATTTGTATTTGTAAATAAAATAGTCTTATGCAAATACTTTTCAAATGAAATTGAACAAATTTTAAAATAACTATATATGTTGGCATG
>NW_021763140.1:0-1370 GCF_005508785.2 Acyrthosiphon pisum
ATAAAAATCATAAATATTATTGAACACAGGAAATAGCCAATAGCTTTTCTATACACGGGTACTGAATTAATAGAATTATGAAGTAGGTACGAAAAAAATACAAAATTGAAAATTTCAAAACAAATACAACCTTTTGATTTATTAATACACTAAGGTATTAATATTAAAATACAATACATTTTTTTTAAATTATTAAATAAAAATAACATGGTATTTAAGAATGTACTTAATTTTAAACTCTGAATACTTTTTGAAACGGTGCGTCCGATTGGACGACCCGCGTCGTAAATAAAGAACAACGATTGTCTTTTTGGTAATCAAGTCTCTCTATTGCTATGTAAAAGTATAAGTATATTTACAATATTGGGACGAGTAAAGCGTCGATTTGTGCCGACCAGACTTAACTAAGTGGGTCGGCTAACTAAGTGGTAGCCGCTCCAACTGACTGACTTTATTATTTATTGTATCGCATTGTATTAATGTTTATTTTCAAGGTGAAGCAACCATAATTAGTTATGTATTAAGAATGTGCAATGTGCATGTATTAACGTTTTTATTAATAATTAATAAACGATGGCAGCAGAGGAGTAGTAGTGTTCACACAGATCCTCCTCTGCTGTCAGTTCAAACGAAAAAAAAAAAGGTGGGTAAGTGGATGTCGCTCTGCTGTACAGTAGGTTAGAAGTGGGTCACTGTATAATGGACAGTATTAAATTTGAATTCAATGATATAATATCACTGTATAAGAAACACGATTCTGAGCGGAGACGGTATATCAGTCTATGTATTAGACATATATATACTTATCTATGGTATTAAAAAAAAATTGACCTATAATATGTAATGATATGCTCACACACCATTATAATTATAAACTAAAATCCTACACAGTAATAAATAACGGCCAGACTGTCGCTTGTAGAAATCGAACATCCCCAATAAAATCATTGTCATCGACAAATAGGTACGATCCCTATTATGCGATCACGAATTAAGAAATCGGCGCGTACTGGCACTCCGTGGTGTGCAGGACGTGCAGAATTCTTATATATGTCACCAGAGAAAATTAATGATAAAAAAAGGTCCTTGCCGCCGAAGAGAAATCTAGGTCCGGGAAGTACAAAAAAAACCTTTGATAAAAACCGCCTACCACTCTCTGGTAGACATATTCGTATCGTCCCTTAAACCAGTGCATGAGCACCAGCCACCGAGTGCATGAGCACCAGCCACCGAGTAACAACCTCTCAAAATATCAACATCGATTTCCACGAGCGACAACTGGACTTCTTATGATAAGTCAAAATCAGTGCGTTTTTATTTCGATTTGGTATATTTGAAATATTACCTTGTGTCACCTAAAATTCTAAAAA
>NW_021763141.1:0-409 GCF_005508785.2 Acyrthosiphon pisum
ATGCGATAATGAACCTTTGTTCAAGACAGTTTACACATTATGCCGAGCGGCACTGCCACCGTTGTTCGACACTATAACACGTCTGTACTCTGTACGGCGCCATAATTTATTACAATATTTACATTTAATAATTATTGTAGACGCTAATTAAAGTATCCCGAGGATATAGTTTACTCGCAAGCCGCTACTGATTATGGTATTCATTACCTGTTGTAGGTACCTAATTATACCTCTAAAAAATATTTATTCAATTTTAATATTAATGACGTTATAATACATACCTAGTACCTACTTACCTAATTTTGTAATGTTTTAATGTTGGCAAATATAATATATTATAGAGATGAGCCGTTAATTTATTTTTTTGTCCACAACTGAAACAGTGTACTTATAATGTACCTACCGTTAA
>NW_021763142.1:0-1460 GCF_005508785.2 Acyrthosiphon pisum
AATCGCAAGTGAATCGCAGGTGTATCGCAGGCAAATTGCAGATAGACAAATCTATATAAAAAATTGAAAATTTTATTAATATCACAGATATCTTAAAATATCTAATTAATATAATAATTTTTTTGGTTACATTTACATAATATTACATTCATTATATGAACGATTTATAACATAATACAAAAATAAGTATTCACTTTACATAATATTATACTGAAGTTGTTTCAGTTCAAAACATACATAATTTAGGTAATCAACAGAAGATTAATTACTAATATTATTTTTGATGTTTTCCACAATAAATTAATTTTGCATAAGTTTAAAGTTATTTGATACAACATCAAAAAATAGGCAATATTGTAGAACCTCCTTAACAGGCCAAAAAATGAATTCCTATCATCGCCATCATTAAATATTTATCTCAAAATATATTGAACTGAGGAGTTCACACATAGTAAAGTTAAAAATAGTGAACAGAAACTCAACTTTTCCAAACAAAACTGTAGTTTGTTAACACACAAACACTTTTATTTTAATTTTCTTGTACAATACTACCTCTACCAATTAAGGTCTATTCAAAATTTGTAAATATATTATGTAAAAAAGTAAAAAGTGGCTTAGGTTTATCTGTTTTTTTTTTTTTGGTATTAGTATAAATGTAAACTTTTTGTTAGTTAAATTATAGGGGTTATTATTTATATGTTATCATATCTTAAAATTCAATTTAAGACATAATATTATGATTTATGCTTGACTTTGAATACTATTTAAATACTTTTTTAATTTAAAATAAGGGCCTACAAAACCCAGAATGATTTGAAAATACTAATTAGTGACTAAGTTCTGCTCTATAGTCGTCCTACAATAATCCCATTTTTTTGCACAATTAGTAGCCTTAAATAACACATCAAAATATGTTTAACCGTGTAATACAACAGTTATGGTTAAGTTCAGTATTTCAGGAGTTTCATCAAAACAGCCATCGCCAGCCAATGACTATAACAACAAGGTCCATGGTTTTTACTGCATGACATTTATTTGAAAGATTTTTGAGAGCAGCATTCTGTGTTTGAAAATCTGCAATTATGAACAATTTAAATAATTTGTACCTTGTTACAATCAATTTGGATAATTCTGTCGAAGGAACGACTACCCAAAACTCTAGTATTTAACTTCAATATTGACATTAAAAAAACTGACATAATCATTAATTGTACACATAATACTTAATATAGTTATGACATGAACATTAACATAACTGGCGCAGAAACAGTCAATAATAATGATTATTTAGACTTGTTATCAGAATATGGCTTCTTTTCATTTATTAATTGTAATGTCTCGTACTTCCTTAGTACACGACATACGTTTAATATCCATTATTATTAGACTATATAAAATAAGAATAACAGCTCAGTATGTTTTCTCTTTTACTTTATTCACATCACTTACAACAAAAAAAA
>NW_021763143.1:0-3858 GCF_005508785.2 Acyrthosiphon pisum
AAAAAAAAAAAAAAAAAAAAAAAAAACACACATCATTGTAAAATCAATACATTCATCACTTCGTTCAGAATCTAAAAATTCAAGAAATGTGCAAATTGGCAAATATTAGAACTATTCCCAGATAGGTGACAGTAACTAAACCTGTATACAACTCTAAAGCTAGGTATTTATAATCTTTCGTGAAGAATATTATGGATTTATTTGATCAAACAAAACATATTATTATTTCATTCATAAATAATAGGTTTGTTTGTTTACCATTAAACATTTAAAAAATACATTTACTTTCACTGCAATATGGTAGTATATATCCGACTGAACAACCATATAAGCAGGCACCTGTATATCGATCACACATATTATTAAGACAATGCTCGGAACAATTCTGTCTACAATCAGCTCCATATGTACCCATTGTACAGTCTAAACCATAAAATAACATATATTCAATTAAGTATTAATGACAAAAATTGTTTTTTGCACAATCGTATTTTTCAAGCCTATATATTTTTTATTTACCTTTGTTACACGATGGACCGGTTAGTCCCACTGGGCATGTACATCCATAACTTGTACACATGAAAATACCACGACACATATCAGCCTGTATAGAGCATACTCCTTTACAGTCGGATCCATAGGAGTTTTCCCCACAACCTGAAATTGTTTAATTATTAAATTGCTGTTAAGTCATATTCAGACATTTAGACATTCAGATGTGGGTCATGCTCTTTATTTATCTTTTTTCCTTATACACATACGTATAGTTTAAATTGGTTTTTACTTATCTAATTATTTAAAGCATAATATCATTTTAAGTTTTTAACATTCATATTTATTTTTTCACTACTCACTGCTCATAAATCAACATGCATAGTTTGGTATATACAATTATTGAATATGGTATCTCCATTAATTTCAATTTTTTTGTTATCATATAGAAAAACGAATGTTATAAAGTGAGAAAACTTTTTTATGATTTAATTTACCTATAAAGCTCCTTCTTTGTAGGAGACGGTAGGTAGAATATACGACTCAATATTTATGATTGGGACTGAGATATCGTTTTACCCCTTTGTTAGGATCTCTAATTGATTTTTTTTGTTTACTGTGCTTGAACTTGAAGAACGATTATAAATTTTTTATGTATTTGTTTATAATGTAATTAATTATTCGACATTAAATTATATAAGATTCCACTTTAAATAAATTGTGTTAATTGTAATATACATAGCATCTATTACCCGAGTAACATTTCGTAGGTTCAGTGTCGGTTATTTTGCACAGTGCCCATAACACAGTGCAAACACGGTACCAGTGTGTTCAAAGCCTCGTATACGGTGCACGTTTTGTTTATGGGTTATAATAATTACTTTTCAAAAAATAATCGGTTCTTATATGGTGCATTAGTTCAAACTGTGTGCAATGTCTTGAGGATGCAACAGTGCACAGGTTTACCGTGCATATAATGTGTGAAGGTGTTCTATAAATCATTTGTATTATATGTGTATGTGCTAATATGGTACTACAGTGCAATATTAACACGGTGAACTAAAAGTGTATCAGCGATTAGAAGTACTGTGTTCGCATTGTACGCTGGTGTCTGTTACCACAGTCAACCATAGGCGAAATTTGAAGGGGGGGGGGCTTGGAGGGGCATGTTATTTAATGCCACGGCCCACGGGAAAGACCTTTGTTTATCACCATAGAAACGAATAAAAAATAATAATATTATGATATTTATTCAACTTACAAGGCTTTAATAATTTTTAATTAATATAATAACAATATAAAATAGGTATCCAGATTCCAGATTGACAAACCGTCTCCACTTAGAACCGTTTTTCTTATATAAATTATATCATTGAATTCAAGTTTAATACAATCTATCATACATTGACCCACTTGTAAACTACTGTACAGCAGAGTAACATCCACGTACCCGCTTTTTTAATATTGGTTTTGTTTTTTACGACAGCGCCATTCATTATGTTAAATACTTATATTTTAATAATAATAATCTTAAAGCCAAGCCTCTACCCAGCACCACCTAATCACCACCTATGTGACAGAGCTCCTCACGGGTCTGTTTTATTTAAATACGTAATGTCATGCAGTCAGAGTCAACTGCAGATGTCTATAATATAATAATATATAATATAATATAGTACATCTATCACCCGGTCATACGTCCGGTTGACTATGCGTCGACACCGACGACCCGCGCTTTAAAATCTGTATAATATACTAATATATCCTCTGTATATAATTATTCTTGTTGTTATATAAATAACTAAAGAGTCGATGTAAATAAAATATAAATACTGATGGTACTGCTTGTAATAATTATTATTTTTTTTCAACAATCGTCTTGAATGAAATATTAAAATAAATAATTTTTCAATCACTCTGTATATCTAAGGAACACGCTGTATACATCCGAAAATATGTTATGGTTTTAAGTTATTAATGTTATTAAATTAATTGTATCCAGATGTAACAACAATAATAGAGTATAATATATGTTATGTTATTGTTATCGATGTTCGAAGACATCGTCATTTCGGGGAAAAAATAAATATACACACTAAAAATAACCAATTATACCATTATAGATTCTTAAGATATATCTTAGTCCGTGGATTGGTAGACGGTATACCTGATCGCCAGGCGAATGATCGCCTACAATATATTTGAAAACGTTATCTCATCGCCAATCAATATTATGAACTGTCAAAGTGAAGTAGTGAACACTTTATTTGTCGACACCGGCGACAGGGCAATGTTATAGATATCGACCGTGTTAAAATAATAATTTGATGCGTAAAAGATGCAGCGGTGTTCGTATAACACCGTGCATCCGTGCCGGTGGATGTGTAAACTGTAAAGTATCTATCATGATTCACGAATCACAGTACGAGTTTACGGGTTTTTCCATATCGAACTGCTGACTGCTGCACCACGTCGCCGCTGTCGCGCGTCGGCTGCAGGCAACTGCCAACGAATTACGAATTACGATTTACTAATAACGAATAACGTATTAACATCATAACGCCAGCATTTGCCATTTGGTATTTACGATTACGAAAATAATCGTCTGTTTAAAATTTCATTTTCACAGACATACATACCTACTTACGCGGTTACGCTGTAACAAATTACAAATATTAAATAATTATAATATGGTGTACCTAGTACTGTCTTAGTTGTATCTTACAATATTATTATCTTATATTATTTTGCGAGTTATCCGAACCCCGACATTTTGTCTGTTCGGGCTGTGAATTGTGAACTTTCATGAATGGTGAATAGTGAGTGATTGGTGTCTCGCATTCTCACACTTTTGTTTGGACGTTTGGTAAAAGGTAAGTACCTACCTAACATAATATTATTATTTTAATATTTTTAATAGGTCTTAATTACAATTAAAAGTAGCCAATATTCAAGTATGCTTATGGGGTTCTCCGTGGTCTCTTTGGATTTTTTTACAGACTTTCTTAAGAATATTAAAAGGTGAATCCTCAATAAATGTTTTGATAAAGAATATAAATTGGGCCATATATAGTAACCAATGGTTTCTGTGAAACCTAAATCCATTATTGTTTTATGATTCACATATCTTGCAAGATCATTTTTTTTTCAAATTGAGTAAATTATGCTTAACAAATATTAAGAAAATTTAAAAATGTACCTAGAACATATTTAACAAATTAAAACTTACATTTTTATTTATTAAGTATAAGTACCTATGTGCCTATAAATACATAATACATAAATGATAACCTTAAATTATACAGGTACATATTATTTTTTTTTAAATGTCTATTATAAACATAATAAAATACATAGTTGTTAGCT
>NW_021763144.1:0-2680 GCF_005508785.2 Acyrthosiphon pisum
TTGTATTGAGATAAAAATGCAATATTGTAATGTAATGTAATGTAAATGTTAGCGAGCTTTTTTTTCAGTTTTATTTTGGGCCGGTCAAAAATTTTGCCCCCCCCCCCCCCTCTCAAAAACTGAAATGACGCCACTGGTACATTTACCCTTTTTTAAGACTTGTTTGCGTATAAATGCACAACTCCATTGAGCACATGCATTTTTAATAGTTGCTTAAATTATCCAAACGTAGCACTCATTTGCGTATACATGAACTATAACAAGTTTACCAAAACTCAAAAGAACTTAAAAAAACAATGTTTAAATGCTTTGTAAGATTGTTTTCAAATATTTTCCTTCTCACTTTTACAGGCTTAGAACTGTCTGTATAAGCGTGATTAAAAATGTCTTTTTTGTTGATTTAATTTAAATTTAGTTTGTCATGTTAGTTTGTTATGTTATATTAATGATTAATATGTTAAATATATTTATAGATTTGTTACTTAATTGATTGACAGTTGTATTTATTTATGGTGTAATTTGGCTGAACATTAATAATATTTTTCTTTATTGAATTTAATTTGAAGTCTGATTCTGATTGAATTTGTAATATTGTGTCGATAACTTACTAAGTAAATGTTTGGATGTGTCGAGTAAAATAGGCTACTGCAGGTAATGATTAATGACGATAAAAACTTTCTATACCATTTGTTGTCTTTAGATATAATTACTTGGAGCACTTGCTCAAATATAACTGGAGGAAAATCAGAGTCGGACAAAATATAATTTTACAGAATAAAATCTGCAAATTCGGTAAACAAAGTCGTAGGCGCAGTTGGTATAACAAATCGGTAAAGCCGTCCGAGATTTAAGTTGGTGGTAAATAACATAAACCGAAAAAGCGAGGTGTCAATTTCTGATAATTTGATTAAATATTCGTTTAAAAGAGGTTTATTTTGTAGGATACGTCGATACTAACTTTGCCCAAGATGGAAATCGCAACAAACTAAATACTAATGCACCATTTGGAAACTTTTTTAATATAGCATTATGAGGGGCTCTTTCGAAATCAGCATGGAAAACATTTATGCGAAGTGGTTTGTCAGTCTGTAGTTGTATACGTCATTTTTCATAACATCGAATAACTCGAATCTTGTTTGTTACGTAGAAAACAATAAACAAGATAATTGTAATAGTTAGTTTTGTAAATATGTAATACCTATATAATATAGTTGCATAAAAAAATTGGAGCATAAGTAAACGTTTCATCTCCAAAAACATGTTCCGCATAAGAAATTGACTCTAAATTGATTTTACATGTAAAAACAATTACATTTGTTTTAACACTCATAAAACAAAATTGTTCAGCCGCTTGTATTGAATTTTATTTTGCATTTCAATGATCGATTAATGTTTGCAGTAAATAAATCGGAATATTATGCTTTTTTCTTATATATCGTGTATAGAACACCGAAAAAATTTCGTATACCTATTATGTATGAGTTAAATTTATCAAAATATCTTCTATATTTTGTAAATCACGACGTATCAATTTACTTGGATGTATAATATATATACATATTATATATAATATATATACATATTATATATAATATATATACATATTATGTATATATATCATATAATACATATATATACATAAGCGTGCGCAGACCATGCTGACAGGGGGGGCAGAATGTAATAAAATATATATTTTATAATATATAGTTAAATATTATTTTGGTTGTTACTTTATTAGTTAGTTCAATTAATATTAGTCATGGAAGTATTTCAGTTTTAAAAATCATTAATTTAACTACAAATTTAATATAGTAATATTGAAACTTGCTATGTTACTAGTAACTTGCTAAGCTGTGTATAGAGACCCGACCATCCGGGTATTGATAAGATACCCGACCATTATTTATACTGCGCATGCGCCGGGACGCATATTACCATTTGGAAAAACATCGTACAGTGATGCTATTTATCAATTTTTATGTTAATAGCGTTGAAATTAACATAGAAATTGATAGTAGAATATATTGGCGCGATTTTGTTTGGATTACCGTGAAACCACAGTGATTGCCGCTATCTATAAACACTCTTTATCACTCGTTATTTACATATTAATAATTAATATATTATTCATTATAATATAAAAATTATATTATTATAATATTATGTTTTTTAAAAACAATATTTGGAAGAAAATTTCAGCTCGCAGGAGGGGCAGCTGCCCACCCTGCCCCCCCCCCCCCCCCGTGCGCACGCCTATGTATATATACATATTATGTAAGTCATAATTTGTTTTACGTTTTAAAGAACTTTTTATAATTTCCCTAGAAATTATACCTCGTCAGTGTGTGTCCCGTGGTTGCGTTTGTTTGATGTATTAATTACCTACTTTTGTAATTGTTTCATTCAATGCGTAACTCTTGATGTATATTTTTTGTTGGTACATATAAACAATAGATCACCTGATTTTGAAACATGAAACTCACAATATACCTATAGTTTTCAATATTAAAACAACGTTTTCCTCTGCGTGTTTCAAAAACGTTTGATATAATATGAATATACATGGTAGTATGGTACTACATGAAATAAAATGACTAAAGCACTGGCATCTCGTGTCTCGTTAGCATCACACGTGCAACTAAACAATAGACTGCATATAGTAAATATATCATAATGATAA
>NW_021763145.1:0-941 GCF_005508785.2 Acyrthosiphon pisum
GGCATTTGATACCGTGAACCATGCTGTCTTGGTGAAAATTCAAAAAGATTGTGGCACTGGTGAGCCGCTATTGTCTTGGCCTAAATCCTACCTAGATAACAGATACCAATGGGTTAAACTACCCAATGTTAAATCTAATGTGTTCTTTACCCCCTCTGGTGTTCCCCAAGGTGGACACCTGTCCCCTTTACTCTTTTCCATCTTCATCAACAGCCTTAGCAAAACACTAAATCACTGTCAAGTTTTATGTTTCACGGACGACATCAAGCTTTTTATGAAAATAAACTGCATTGAAGACAGTCTTAAACTACAAAGTGATTTAGATAGATTTGTTGCTCTTTTTGTTAAATTAGGTTTGTCACTGAATCTAGGTAAGTGTAAAGCCATGACGTTTACTAGAACCCGCTCTCCATTAACGTTCTCCTACCATATTCATGAATCAATAATTTCTCGCTGTGATGGATTTACGATGGATCTTGGGTTCAAACTCTCCAGTAATCTTGACCCGGGCCTTCATATTGAAATGGCTTGTTGCATAACTCTAAGAATGTTGGGTATAATAATGAGATTGTCAAAGGACCTTAACCTAACTTCGTCATTGAAAGTTTTATACTGTTCGTTAGTCCGGCCAATTATTGAATATGGTGCCATTGTTTGGGATCCCCATACTGCCGACAATGCTTGCCAGATCGAAAGGGTACAGCGTAGGTTCTTGCGATTTACAAGCTTTCTGTTAGGCATCAAATTTCCACCTCATGATTATTCCCCAGTTGCTATTCAACTTAATCTAGCCTCACTGGCAGAGCGCAGCGCATTATGGGTAGCAAGTTCTTGAATGGACTGTTAGATGGTAGTGTTGATTTCCCAACTTTACTATCCTTAATTAATTTTAAAGTATCCCAACGCTCAACCCGCTCCATTACTACATTTCATGTTCATTC
>NW_021763146.1:0-1104 GCF_005508785.2 Acyrthosiphon pisum
TCCTATCAAGCTCTTCGTTGAATCCGAGACAAAATTTGATGCTCTGCCCTCATTCATCACCGAAGAAATCAACTCAAAAAATCACCTTCGCCGAGAATGGCAGCTCTACAGAAACCCTGCAGTCAAACGCCGCTTAAATTCCAAAATCATGTTTATCAGAACTATGCTGTCTACACATAAACAAGATTAATGGGACATGTTTCTCGATACCCTAAATCACAATGACGGCTCGGTTTACAAGCTTAATAAAAGTTTACTACACAAACGCCCAGCCACACACCCACTAGCTGGTCCGAACGGTCTAGTATTTCAAGCAATTGAAAAGGCTGAACTTATTGCAGACTCTCTAGCGCTTCAATTCACACCCAACCCTGGACAGCTTTTTCCTGAAGTGTGTGGTTGATGTATTATTTATTTAAAATTTGTAAAATATAATAAACAAGTTGAATTTAAACACTATTAGATTATTCAAATTGACGAAGAAAAACCAGTGTCTTAGAAAATAAGCGATTGCTCAAATATTCTCTAAGACCCGTAATACGTCGTCAACGAAAATAATCTAAGTCGTAATACAAAAATATGATAATCAATAACGAAGAAGTACAGGGATGTGTACGTACGGTTGGTGAAATCACGTCTGAATACTGGTCACTCCCAGGGCTCCTATATAGTCCTATTCCCTCTCTTACCAGATCCCTGGCGGACTACGTCGTTGGTTCTCACAGTCCAGGGGGCCTCCTACAAGATGTGCCTTTGGTCGGTGCGGGGTGTCGTAAAATGACCAAGTATACCCGCAGCCGTCTTGTCATAGTGCCAATATCTGATTCGTAGAATCTACTGCGCTCCGAGGAGGTCTCACAAATATCTTACCGGTTCGGGTTTGTCATCTGGCCGATGGCAGACGCCGAGACTGTTGCTAACGTTTATAGTATTGGTCCCCCAAGGTTTTATGTACAGCGGTGACATCATCTAACTATTTACGTGTTACCATAGGACATCGATGCTGTGTATTATGACTATGTGTAGGGCGGAGTAGAGAGTCCGTACGTAGCACCAGCTTTGGATTTTAAAACCGTGTTTTCCCAACCTATTTGTCTAATTTTT
>NW_021763147.1:0-1356 GCF_005508785.2 Acyrthosiphon pisum
GTATATATTAAAATGTTTATTTAAAGTCCTTTTGATTGAAAATGGTTTGGAACACATATTTTTTGTTGATCACGTCGAAAAAGCCGTTCTAAATACACCACACAGCCGAAATCTGGCAGTATCATAAAAATCATATAGTTGCAATCATATTATTTTTCTGGAGCTCAAGTCCCCAACGTGTCGCACTTGGGTAATACATGATTATAACGTTTAATTAATGCCCTTTCGATCGAAAATTGTTTGGAAAACATATTTTTTGGTGATCACGTCGAAAAAGCCGTTCTAAATACACCACACAGCCGAAATCTGGCAGTATCATAAAAATCATATAATTGCTTCTTATTATTTTTTTGGTGCCAGGGTGCGCCGCAAGCCGCACTTGGGTAGCATATATTTAAAATGTTTACTTAATGCCCTTTCGATAGAAAATGGTTTGGAAAACATATTTTTTTGTGATCACGTCGAAAAAGCCTTCCAATATATACCGCGCAGCGGCCAAGGCCATAAGTCACAAAAATCGTATAGAAGGTATACACATTTATTTTTCTGGAACTCAAGTCCCCCGCGTGCCGCACTTGGGCAATACATGATTAAAATGTTTATTGAACGCCCTTTCGATTAAAAAAGGTTTGGAAAACATATTTTTTGGTTATCACGTTGAGAGAGCCGTTCTAAATACACCACACAGCCGAAATCTGGCAGTATCATAAAAATCATATAGTTGCAATCTTATTATTTTTCTGGAGCTCAAGTCCCCAACGTGTCGCACTTAGGTAATACATAATTATAATGTTTGATTAATGCCCTTTCTATTTAAAATGGTTTGGAAAACATATTTTTTGGTGATCACGTCGAAAAAGCCTTCCAATATATACCGCACAGCGGCTAAGACCATAAGTCGCAGAAATCGTATAGAAGGTATACACATTTATTTTTCTGGAACTCAAGTCCCCTGCGTGCCGCACTTGGGTAGTATATATTAAAATGTTTATTTAAAGTCCTTTCGATTGAAAATGGTTTGGAACACATATTTTTTGGTGATCACTTCGAAAAAGCCGTTCTAAATACACCACACAGCCGAAATCTGGCAGTATCATAAAAATCATATAGTTGCTTCTTATTATTTTTCTGGAGCCCAAGTCCCCCGCGTGACGCACTTGGGTAATACATGATTACAATGTTTATTTAATGCCCTTTCGATAGAAAATGGTTTGGAAAACATATTTTTTGGTGATCACGTCGAAAAAACCGTTCTAAATACACCACACAGCCGAAATCTGGCAGTATCATAAAAATCATTTAGTTGCAATCTTATTATTTTTCTGGAGCTCAAGTGCCCAACGTGTCACACTTGGG
>NW_021763147.1:3227-4130 GCF_005508785.2 Acyrthosiphon pisum
GCTTTACACTTTGTGTTTGACAGATAATATCGTTTACATTTGTTAACATAATTTGGTTGTGCACAATATATATTGTTTAAAGCATTGATACAATTTGACAATAATACATCTATATATATTTTTTGTTAGTCGTTACATTAACACATATTATTAATTAATTCAATAAAAGCTTATTTTAATACATATACAAATATCTATTATTAATTATTTATTTATTATTATAAATTTTTTTTTG
The DNA here is from genome assembly GCF_005508785.2 of Acyrthosiphon pisum. NCBI lineage: Eukaryota > Metazoa > Arthropoda > Insecta > Hemiptera > Aphididae > Acyrthosiphon > Acyrthosiphon pisum. The sequence continues at coordinate 3,463 of NW_021763147.1, forward strand.
TGTTAGTTCTATATTGTTTAAATTAATTCTTAATACAATAATAAATGGAGTAAAATCTCTCTTTTTTTTTTGTTAATAACATGATAAATGTTCTTATAATTATTGTTAATAGGTATACACTCATTTCACTCATAATATAGTGTGATTAATTATATAAAATATAGTTAGTTAGTACTTTATTATAATATATTGTTGACTTATGGTCAATTCTTTATGCTATCTTACTAATATTATTTTTTTTTTTGTTAATTTAAAAGTATTATATCGATAGTTATGAAAACCCTATGTTATTTAATTAATTTTATTCCCCCTTTTTTTTCATATATACTATTATCCGAATCCTATGCTATTAGTGATATCGTATTTTAATTGTTTGATTTCAAACTTACTCTATATTTTACGCGCTGATTTTTTTATTCAATTAAACGTAGACTATACGGGAGGACAACTCGTATAAAAATAAAGTTGTGACGCCATATAGCCTAATTTAAACGATTTAGTTTATTTCCTATATTGCGATTTTAGTTCCATCTGAACTACCAGACACACACTTCGTAACTTTTTCAAGCATCCAAAGTTAACAAAGGTGTCTCTCATATTTCAGCCGGCCTCGAATTTTGCCTGTAATTTTCGTCCACTTGAAATACAAAAATACAATCTACCACTGA
>NW_021763148.1:0-1982 GCF_005508785.2 Acyrthosiphon pisum
CACCCACCCTTATTTTCAATGTGTAGCGACCGCTATACCTAGTAATAGGGTTGGACGCCACTGGAACTTGCGATGGCTATATAATATAATTCGTAGCCAAGTCAGACGTTAGGATTCAAAATATTATCTAAGTTGACATCCTAACTTGGCACTCATTTAGATCTCACTTCTTTTGTCGTTGAAGTCAACAACCAAGGCATATAATATTAAAGTATTGAACTTGGCTCTCATTTTACATAAGTATATGTTTTTGGTGGGATATCATTACTTTTTGTATGTAAATTATTACAATCTAACCTAACCTAGCCATGACGTATTATATAAATAAAGTTTATTACTATGTACTATAATTCAGTTAATAACATTAATAATATTTATTATAAAATATTTTCTGTATAGTATACAGAGTATAAAATATAAAATAATTGTATTTCTTTTTAAATATATTTTTAATTACCATAATTTTATTTACTATAATTTCTAATGGTGGGTGGGTAATTCTTAATCGTAAGATTAATTATTTAATTTTTTTTACAAATTAATATTAATTACATACATAGAAAAAAAAGTATGTTGCTGCGTGCGGGTCACCAATATCGACACATATTCGACTGGACGTATTTTTGGCGCGGCGATACGGGAAAGGTTAGCGGAGCTATATAAGTCAACATTATATTACATTACATTAAATTAGAGGCACTTAATTAATTAATTGAAAAATTAAATATAATAGATCAAATAATTGAAAAATTATAATAAAATCAATTAATTTTAAAATTTAAAATTTACAAATTTCTGATTTTTTCCTTTGTATTCACCTAACTACCTATCTGTATGCCAAATTTTAACTTTCTAGGTCATCTGGAACTGGGTTAGAATTTTGATCTATAGGTCAGTCAGTCAGTCAATGATAAAAATGACGATTTTGGGACGTTTATATCTAAATAACGGTTTGAGGTGTCCTTATAAAATTTGGAGCACATAATATGTATCTCGTAAATCTCAATATATGAGCCAAATTAGACATGTTTATGTGGAATAGTTTTTGAGTTATGAGGGGGTCAAAAGTGGCTCCAAATGGTTTGTGTATAATATTATACACGGTGCTGCTCGCCAGTTCTGTTAGCTAGAACTTGGCTTGACACGCTACCGCGTGTCTAGATGTTACGGGCAAAGTTGGAATAAGTTCGGCCATTGTATACACCAGCGTTTCTTAAACTTTTTTATCCGTGGAACCCCTCCTTTTTTTTTAGCTTTTTAGCTTTTTTTATTTAGCCTCCAACAGTAAATTATTGTAGCTCGACAATTAGAACCCATACTTAGTTTCAATAGTTTTAATGTGTCATTTTATGTAAGGATTATTTGCAATAAAAAATATAATAATTTCATTTAATAATAATGTATACACACTATTCTGTATTTAATTCAAAAAATATTTTAAATAACAGACAATAATAGGACTTAACAGGACTTCTAAATTTAAATTTTAATGAAATGAGTGAAATTACTTTTTATTATTACAAATATTCTTAATATTGGTCTTTATTGATGAAAGTTGTATTCTCATATTAGGTTCGGCATCAAGTCTGTTGCGATATTTTATTTTTGTTGGTACATAGGTGGTGAGCCTCGTTTCACACATAGATGTAAGTGGTTGCAAATGGTAAAAGTTCCAACACGACCTTTTGCAGTGTTGGGTTGTAACGTAACAAAAGTAACGCGTTACTTTACTTGTAATGCGTTACGTAATTTCATTAGAATTATTTCCAAGTAACGAAAATGTAATGGAAATTTCATTTGAAAAGTTATTTCTATAGAATAACGCGTTACAGTTTCGAATTATTAAGTACCTACCTACCTATTGCGAATTGAAAAAAAATATATAATGCTGGTATTATTATGTTTACCAATCGAATGTGTATATACTATATATATTTATTTTTAACTCGGCACAATTCAGTTTTCAATGGTTTTAATATTTG
>NW_021763149.1:0-1298 GCF_005508785.2 Acyrthosiphon pisum
CTTTAAAAAGTCATTAATATCTCAAAAGTAAGCAACTAAATTGAAAATTTTCACTCTTAATAATCTTATCAATAAGTTCATATGAATTTATTATTTCAATCATAATTGTAAATTTGTTGTTTTTTAGTTTTTGGCGAAACAATTTATAGACAATTTTAAAAACGTCTGGTGAATCGGACCCCCTCAAAACACCAAGAAGTAACAGGAAAAATTATAATTGTCGCTTTAATTTGAAGTACACTGAACAAAATTTAACACTGAGAGTTAAATCTTTGAAATTAAATCAAATTTCTTTACGAAAATGATTAAATAAAAATGTTATATTTCTAAATTTAGCTTATTGCATATATTATGAATAAACAGGGAAAAAATTGTAATGCTCAAAAAGAGGTGTAACTATTTGAAAAAAATGCCATTCAGTGGTCCACTTCAAAACTAGAATTGATCTAAGTGGTTTTTAATGAAAATCAAATACCTGGTCCCACATATGTGGGTAAAGTGGACCACTTTTTAGAACAAAAAAAGTAGAAAAAACTTTGAAAAAAAAAAATCATGAATAGGTAGTTGTACCTATTCATACGTATAGATTATATATTCCACGTTTCAATCGTTTTGATCAAATAGATTCTTCGGAATCTTAAGAAATATACCAAAAACTGGTCCACTTCACCCCGTTCTACGGTATTATCTTAATATTTTGAATTGAGTCCGTTTAGATAATATATAATAAATAATAAATAAAACATATGTATTATTAATGTTTAACATGTTCGATATTTTTATTTAAATATTTAGGGAATAACATAGATATAATATACTTGTATACTTATAATTTATAAATACCATTAAAACGTTGTGTTAAATTTTAAGATACTAATAATAATCGTTGTTCAACATTAGTACCCACAGATTTTTTCAATGTATAAATAGTCAGGGCTTAAGCCCCCCACCAAATTGAACCAATTTGCAATTATGAGTTAGCATAATTTCTTTATACTTATTATTATTATTATATGATTAAAAAAAAAACTATTTAATAATTAACATTATTATATTACACAAAAAGTGTACCTATACAATTATACATAATAATTATTATTTTTAATATTTTTTAGCTTATTAACTCTTTATACTTATTATTATTATGATTAAAAAAATACAAACACACATTTTTTGGGAGACTACTCAGTCAACCCCCACATGGTGTCTTCTGGGTAACGCTAATTGGCTTAAGGGACTCAACTCGAATAACCTGAAAATATTGCTCGGACTCAACTCCGATAACCCAAAAGTATTTG
>NW_021763150.1:0-2739 GCF_005508785.2 Acyrthosiphon pisum
TTAGGTGGTTGGGGGGGGGGGGTTAAACACACAGACACTCTCTCCCCTGGCTACGCCACTGGTTTGACGACTTAAAACTAATACGATTTACAATAAAAATAACATGGTATAAAATGGTATAATGTATAAATAAATACGATTTGTGTACAATAAAATTTTACTTTGACCTAGACTAATGTCTACAAAAAAATACATTTTTATCACAGACTACAACCGGAACACAATAATTTGAAAAATTTTTTTATTAATTAGTAAAGTTGTGTATCAATCTAATAAGTATAGACGTATAGTATACCTATACCTACCTATATATTTTCCGATAACGAGCAGCTTTGTTGGTGCTTTATAACAGTCGTCTTCTATGAGATAAAAATTAAAAATATCAAATGGTGTAAAGAACCTGCCGAAAAAATAATACATCGATAAAACAGAGTAATGATTTACGGTGGTAAGGCGGGTACAACTCTACATAGAGTCTCCTGAACAGGTCAATTGTAGCGACCAGTATCTAATAGTATACGAATCGGACAAAAGTGGTTTATAGTAGGATGGGTAGGCGGTTTATACAATTTAGAACGTTTACGATCAAATGAATCGCGAAATCATAAAACAAAAATAAGTTGTTTGAAAAAATATTTTTTATACTGCATTCTGAAATAGAATATACGCTGAAACTAATCCACATTCCACTCTAACACGAATTGAACAAATCCTAAGTGATTAGAATGCAAGTGGCGTACAAGGATATTTTCAACGGTATAGGGGTTTCATTAAAAAAAAATATATTTATAAATATACAAATATTAATTGAATTTTATTAATTTATGTATAAAATAATATATCCTACATGGTATAGTAAAAGAAATAAAATATTAAGGGGGGGGGGGTTGATTACTTAACCCCCCAACCATCGTCTGTACACCACTGTTGGATTCTTATAACTGTACGTTGAGACCAAACTAATTTACCTATATTAAGCAAGCGGTTGAGTGTTGACCATATAAACCAAAATTAATTATTTAGTCGGCACACATAATATATATCGGAATCGGGGCAGACCATTTTGTCCATTTTGCCCATATCACACGGGTGCAGCCCATATTATTATTATTATCATTATTATTATTATTATTATTTTTATTATTATTATTATTATTATTATTATTATTATTATTATTATTATTATTATTATTATTATTATTATTATCGTTATTGGCGGAAAAAACTTCATTTACAAAACAATATACTGTTTAAAATTTTGTAGAGATACAGATACAATAGAATTACGTACGAATAATATAAAATTCACATTCAATTATATAACAAAAAATATATTATTAGGTATATAATTGTACAGCCTTTCTTGATTTCTGGTGGATTTGATATTAATTCAAAAATTTAATCGTTCCAGTAAATAAGGGCAGTCCATTGAGTTATTTAATAGTTTTAATAAAAATGAATAATGAAGGATGCTTCTCCTTGTATTTAGCGATTGCATATTAAAATATGATAATATTCCATTATAATCTGAATGTTGTAGACGTTCGACTTTTAATTTAAATACTTAAAACGAAGAAAACGATTTTAAACAGCTTTGAGATGTTGAGTTACCCCTATGTTATTCGGAGACCAAATAAGGGATACATATTCTAATTGAGATCTGACAAATGCAAAATAAATAGGTACTTTTAAAGGAATTTAAATTATTAAAATTAGTACAAGTTTGTGTAATTAAACCGAGATTTTGGAACGCTTTATTGGTTATTTTATCAATGGGTTCATTAAAACATAGTTTAAAATAAAACGTGGTTCCTAAGTCGGTAAATGATTTCACCAGTTTAATAGAAACATTCTAAATTTATAATAAAAATAAATATTAGATTTTTTTAAAATTAAATGATAGTATTTTGCATTTGTTGATATTGAGGTTCAGACCATCTTATAATTGAATACAATTATTAACCGAATCAATTTTTTTTAAATATTTTAACCTTCAGTGCTCACATCAGGTGGAATCCACCATACCTGAATAAAATATTAAGCTATCATATTATATTTATATGTATAATATATTGGAGTATCAACATTTTATACATCAAAATTTTCAAAACAATATACGCTCTGAAATATGAAATTAAATACTACCATGGGTGTTGTGTGGTTTGAAAAAAGTAATAAAATATGTTAAAAACAATTAATCAGGAAAAAAATATATGCACAGACTTTTCCCGCCAATAATAAATATACGATGGCCGACTCGTGCAGAGAGAGCTTATCTGGAAAAAAAGGCGGTCAAAACGGATAATAGGGCCCCCATAATAGATTTTCCATTTATCTAATATAAAATCGGTATATTATAATAAATTATAATTTATAACCAACACGTTCAAATTATAAAAATCACTCTTATCATAAAAGTGACCCCGTGGTCGGTTGTATACCGCGATGGAAGTGTTCCCCTAACCCATTCCACATCCCTTACACAGTTACACCACCCAGCTAAACAAAAACAGGGTAAACCGTCTAAAATATAATATATGTACCTATATTATTATGTATTGCATATTATACGATAATATAGAGTTTTTACTATAACTACCTATCTACTTGTAAGCGTGAAGTACATCATGTATTCATGTGTGTTTTTCAGCTTTCATGGCGTATAATAATGTGACGTATCGAAGATGTTTTACCCGAAATTATAGCATATTATCTACGGATTTGTTCTCCTATCATCGG
>NW_021763151.1:0-593 GCF_005508785.2 Acyrthosiphon pisum
GAGACTGAAATTTTGTTTGTATAAATTATACGACAAAAAAAGAGAAATAATGTATACTAATAATAATAACCAATATTAATAATAATATACTTTTCTGACACCCAAATAAATTTTCTATTGGGATTTGTTGTCTCCGCCTTACGCTCGGTGTAAGCCTACTGCCGGTTTTTTTTCCGTCGTCGTGCTTATTGCCGTTTATTATAATTATATTTCTCCCTAGTTGTTGATCAACATTTCGTATTTCTTCACCATTAACATTATATTTATTATAAAGCTTTGGATTTTTGATTTATTTTTAACTTTTAAGCTTTTAATTTTCTACTTACTGCGACCGTCTAAAGGCGAGTACCTACTGTTTACGGAAAAACTGTTATGTTATAACTTATATTAATTTGTTTTCCTTATAACTTATAAGGAAAACAAATTAATAATACATACAAAACACAACTTAATAATGGAAAAAATACCGAGACCCACCGACGAACCACGTTCAACCGTCATCAAGAGTTTCCACGCCAAGTTGTAGAAACAATTTGGTTCCAACAATCAATCCAGCCGAAACGGTCAGTTCAAGGGACAACGTCCACGGAACA
>NW_021763152.1:0-1683 GCF_005508785.2 Acyrthosiphon pisum
GGTATTCATAATCGTGCTTAATGTTCATGTGGTAACCCAAATTTCGTTTATCCTTAAATGTCATTGGGCATTTAGTACATTTGATTCTGACACACTTTTCATGTTTATATTTAATATGAGTTTTCAGGTTGTGTCTTAGGTGAAATGGTTGACCACATGCTTTGCAATCGTGACTTATGCCACCAAAGTGTGTCAGAAAATGTGTTAAATTATCTCTACGTTTGAATGTCTTAGGGCAATAGTTGCAATGTAGCTGGAATCACTACTATCTTCATCATCATTGATACTTCTATCATCATCATCATCATAAGCAATGTCAGAATCAGCCAATTCAATTCCAGTGGTTGGATGTTTCACTTGATGCTCCTGCAGTGCGTGTTCGAGGGGGGGATCCGTATTTACTGCTGTAATAAAAATATAATGTATTCAAAACAATGCTACAGATTAAAAATTGAAATTAACATGTGGTACAGAAATGTTAGAAGCCAAGAATTAATAATACATTAAATAAATATATGACACAATGGATGCAGTTTAAATTATGATATGAAAAAAGAAAATAATAATTTACTTTACTATATGTGTATTTACTGATGGGACAGAAATGAATATGATATCATCATAACAAATTAAATGTTTAAAAACAACAATTTTATTACCGTCAGTAACAGACTGCAATTCCATCCCAATGGTTAGATGTTTCACTTGCTGCTCCTGCAGTGCGTGTTCGAGGGGGGGATCCATATTTACTACTGTAATAAAAATATATTATATAAATAAATATTTCCTCTACAATGACATGAATGATGTTAACAAAAAGCTTAGTTAAGAACGATTCTACAAGTTAAATATTGAAATACACTTGGCTATCATGTGGTTAATATATATTCACCTGTTTTTTTTGAGAAGAATCCACTTGCATTGATTTCACAGGTTCTGCATTTACATTCACAATTTTTGTAACCAAAAAAATTTTGTCCGTAAAACACTGTAATCTCCACGGTTGAGCATATTGATGCTACTGTTACTACACACGATAATGTTTTACTTCTACTATGCCACTTTACATTTGGTTTGCAATCATGGTTAATGAAGGCAATAGGCCCAAGGAACATATAATTCTTATCATTGACGCTTGATGTTACCGTAGAAAAGTCATTGACTCCGGGCACAAGAAAGTGATCGCTAAAAGGATATAGCTGTCCGCACAGTTCGAACAATACTATGTTCTTCGGTATATATTTTGTCGCCACTACCTTAGCACCTAATTTAAGCACATTATAAATTACAATGATACAAAAAAAAATATCAGCACCAATTATTATCATTTACTTCGCCGAAGCGATTATGTGGTAATATCGTATATGGAATATCTTTCGAAAGAAAATTTTTATAAATATCTTGTTGTTTTTTTTATTATTGCCAATTCACAATCTTTGATGTGGAACTGTGGTGTACGGTTTCGGTGTGTCTTTATACCTAAACGTGTGTAGTAAACCCAAAAGCTATAATATTGTTTTAAATAAAATAATATAGAATAAATAAATTATACATACAGTATAATTTATTTGTAGTAATGTAGGTATTAATACGGAATATAAAGTAAGCCTAAATAACAGGAAACGTAGCCAAAGGCGAAAACAACAAGTTGTTATAGCTAGTCACACATTAATGAAATTCAGC
>NW_021763153.1:0-762 GCF_005508785.2 Acyrthosiphon pisum
AATACATGGCTTAAGGTCGTTCACTAACAATTTGTTATTGATGACATCCACACCACGGACGTATAATTGTTGTATCTAATCGGCAATTGGATCACCGCGCACGAAGTCACGGACGACAGGTATTCCGGAAACGTCTCAGTGGTACGCCGAGACGTTTGCAAAAACCTTGTAATGCGAACAAAAATTAAAATAAGACGAAAGAGCGACCTGGAGGGAAGGGATGGGAGATTATAATTACGAAAACCAAAATGTTGAGATATAGACAATCAACATTTGTTCTGTGTTTTGTAAAGCGACCGGTAAGTGATTCGGGGTGAAACGTACTCTTGAAAAATAAACATAAGACGGAGGTCGTTTTAAAATCAAATATTTCAGCTTCTTTTTTCACCATAAACAACAGTCTGTTCGTATCGTCTACTTACTTACTTACTCGAGTGTATCGTAAATATCTGAGCCTAATGTCATTGAGTATCGATATCAACGATATTGTTTGTGTTATTAAATGTACTGTTGTCATGTCATTATTGAGTAGAATCAATGTTGAAATAGGTAAATATCCCAAAACGTCCGTTTTTGAATTAAATATTTGTTGTTTTATTTATTTCTATAAGCAATTCGAATAAGACTAAAAAACTTCCTTGCTACTAAACGTTAAACCTAACCAGAAGCAGATAGCAAACAATGAAAGTCTTGTATCGCAATATGAATTGTTTTTGTTCGTGAAGCTTGCTGTCCTTTTTCAAAACATACTTCAGTTTTCGA
>NW_021763154.1:0-781 GCF_005508785.2 Acyrthosiphon pisum
TCTCAAAAAATGGAAAAACGGGAATTTTTCCGCAAAATCGATTTTGGTTTTTGGTGTAGGTAACTCTAAAAAAAAATGACTGTAGATACATGCAATTTTTACTGAATGTGTGTATTACTATTTTCTATACACCATAACATTTTCAAAATTTTTTTACTTATTTTGAGCTGTTTACGGAGATTATCAGTTTCCAATTTTTTTAGTTTCTTATTCTATAAATATCAATATAATTTGTTGAGTAAAAAAGCTTGAAAATTTAATTAAGACAGACGAAAAAAAATTTTTTTAAGCTTTTATATTGACATAATACGTGAAATTCACGAAAATGTGCAAATTATTTTGAGTTAGAAATTCATAAAAAATGTTCTATTTAAATCTAACATTTAAAAATGTAATACAAGATTCCTCATAAGTTTATCTACCATTATCAAAAACAAAAATGTCTACAGGCGAATCAAAAAAAATTTTTATGAGCGTTCGAAGTTCATATTTTTACAAGATTGGATATTCACTCGATTTCTCATGTATGATATGATTTTGTTGTAATTCAAAAACGAATTTTTGTAGATACATGAAAATTTCAGTAAAAGTTTATATTTTCATTTTCTATACACCATAAAATTATGACTCTTTTTGAGCTGTTTACGGACATTATCAGTTTTAATGGCAGTTGAAAAATATTAAAAATACATAGGCACAATTTTTTTTTTTTAAGTATTTAAAGTTCAAATTTTGTAAAAATGTATCAAATTTAAAATTTATTATTTTGTAATTAAAAATG
>NW_021763155.1:0-896 GCF_005508785.2 Acyrthosiphon pisum
TACGATCAGTCCATTTATTAATATGTCTATGAGTAAAATACACTGATGCGTGATAATAGTATAATGAGAGCGCTAGTCGTTAATTCTTATCAACAGTTTATCAAGGACACTTCGGGAACCACATTTCATGTCCTTTCATAACTCGTTGCGCAACAAGGTGTATTGATAAGGTGTCGTCACTCTGAACCCCTATACGTATAAACTCTTGATTGAAATTTTTACCACAGTTCCTATAGACACCAGAGCGCGCTTCCTGTCCTATGAAGGCCTAATTTTTCATACTGTTAAATGCAAAATGCTTTAAAACTATGAATTAAAATTTATTTTTTTTGGAGTTAGCATCTAATAATTTTAATTTACATTTGTATTTTTGTTTTAAATATTTTTTATCAAGGAGACATCAATTATAAAATATTATGATGTATAATTTAATCACTTCTTGGGATATTTGCAACCTAATTTAATTTTTGAATATGTATATAATACATCTTAATATATATAAATCTCGTGTCACAATGTTTGTCCTCAATGGACTCCTAAACCACTTAACCGATTTTGATGAAATTTTGTACACCGTATGTTATTTGGTCCAACTTAAAAGATAGGATAGTTTTCATCGTGAGAGGAGCAACCCCGGTAGGTGCTAAAACGGGAATTTTGAGATTTCAGGTCGAAATTTTTGTTTTTAAATGGTTGCCATGAGTGACGTCGTATAAAATGATTCGTTCTATAAATTTCAATACAGAATTATAGTGAACATTTAAGTCGTTGCCACGGGAAAAAACAAACTATAAACAGATATTTTATGATTCACATTTGTTTTTAGTAAAATGCCGCCAAAAAAGTCTAACCTCGACAATGCGTATAGCAATGAGGCACGACGCAAACGTGTTGTA
>NW_021763156.1:0-4508 GCF_005508785.2 Acyrthosiphon pisum
TTCCAGGGGGCTGTAGCCCTCTTAGACCTCCCCATTCTAAGCTTAGGTACGCATTTTGATTAAAAAATAAAAGTACTAACAATTTACAATACTATGCTGAATGGTGATTACATATTATTATTATTTTAAAGCTGATATAATTATTATGATATAATTATATTATTATCGAATACTTTTACTTAATGATAATAATTACATTGATTACAGGGGGTCATGTGTAGGTGGCGAGGAAAGGATGCGCGTATTTTTTTAAAATATAATTCCTACTCTGGCTTGCTAACAATAAAATCAAAATACCGACGCCTGTTATAAATCTTAATTCTGATACCTACAAAATTAGTACCTACTCAGTAAGTAATTACTGTGTATTTTTTATTACTTTTTAAATTAATTGTTGCTATGTTATATTAGAGAACAAGTAATAATAAAAATAGCATTTGTAGTTAATTTAAATTTTAAATCTCACGCCTACTTACATATTACAACAGGTATTCATTATTCTATATAGGCTATATAGGTAGTGAGTGCTCGGGAATTTATACCATTGAAAATCATGAAAATATGCACAAAAAAAAATACCCAAGTATAAAGCTGAATGAAAATATGCAGTTAAAATTGTATACTAACGTAAAAATAATATTTAAATAAAAACAACATTTTTACGTTTCAAATGTACAACAAAAATGTGCTTATATAGGTACAACTAATCAGTAAGAAAAAATACTGAAAACACGATTCTACAAGCTACGATGAGAGCCGTCGATACCTACAGACGTGCGAGCACGTAGATTACTATATATATAGTCGACCTGCTTAGTCCTGCTAACCGACTATGAGCCGACAAAAACTGTTTAACAAAAAACCTGAAAGTTCCTAGTCAAATAATATTTAATCTGTGTTTGATGATTGACAACTGCCTATAATTTATCTCATTAGCAAACGGAAAATATTTTGATATTATAATTATAAATAGGTGTATAGTTTACCTTAAAAAGTGCAAAAATATGCAGTTTTTGTTGGTTTTTAAATTTATTACACCTTAATAGGTACCTACAACTTGACAAATATTTCTATCTTTTGGACTACCTAGGTTCTAACCTATTCAATACAAATATGCATATCAATAAAGGTATACAATAATTACCCAGCCCTAACTAGTAACACTATACTATATTATCAAGTATAGGTAGATATAATATACCTATGTAGTGGTCTGGTAATGATTGACGGCTGACGCGATGGATTGAATAAACTTATAATATTCATATGATAATTAAAAAGATGATGTCACACCCGCATGTTGTCTGTCTAACACGTATGGCATACCAAAAACTGTTCAAAAACTGGAATAAAAGGACCGTGAAGGCTATACTCATATAACTAAGACATTTTCACCAGATAAAAAGGAGATTTTTGGCTGTGCAATTTCGCTTTTATTTTCTCGATATCAAAACTTCAAAAAAAGTTATTAAAGTTTGAAAAACACAAATAATAATGGATTTTGAAACAATAACTTTTTTCTTATAAAAAATAACAAAAAATAAAAACGATATTGGACAGCCAAAGTTTTATGTGGTAAAAATTTAGTCTTAGTTTTCTAATTTCTCTGTTCTTTCCCGAGCAAAAAAGTTTTTGCTATGTTGTACATTTGTAACTTGTAAGACACCAAGATGGAGACAACACAGGCGGGTGCGACGTCCTCTTAAGGAGTTCAATCAGTGGCGTATAGGAAGACTCATGAACGCCTCTGGCAAACTTGGAAATGCACCTTTTTAAAGATAAAAAAAATTGACGAAATTATATTTTTTAACATTTTTATTTTTATGTATATAATAATTACAACATTATACAATCATCAGTTATTTCTGATTATTTTTAAAATGTTGCGCCATTTTCTTTTTCATTTTTGAACATTTTTATACCTCACAGTCAATAGTTTTAGCATCAAGTATCCTTTTTTATAATTTTTTCCATTTTATACAGTTTTGTTTATGCAGTAAGTTAATTTGATGATTAGGCAAACGAGGGTTCAAAAGTTTCCGATCGCCAAGACCAGAAATAAAAGCACAATTTGCGGTACAAAAAAAATGCATGGAAAACAAAAGTTTATTTTTTGAAATACTATACATTAACTATTGCCTTTGAACCTGTTCACCATTAGTAAGTTTTCTGAAAAACCATTTATTACTAAGATTACAATTATTCTCATCATGTGGATAGTAGTTTTGATTAAAAGTGATTGGAGGAACATGTTCAATTAAAATAGCTCTTTTATATTAACCTTTGTTATTTTGGGAAATTTCGCAGGATCATGACTACAGTTAATGGAACACAATTCATCATTACGTAGTTTGTGCAGATAAACAAAATCATTTCGAAATGTGTTATGAAGAAATTTCATTTTAAAGGTAGAATAAAAATAAGTACTATTTTTAAAGCACAATTTTGCGCTCCTTCGGGATTTGCGCCCCTGGCGTAGGCACAGTTCGCCATACCCTTGCTACGCCACTGAGTTCAATACATGCAATTTTTTAATACATTTTGTATGAGTTGGAATTCAAGCATAAATAAATGCACAAATAATGATCGTTGACATTATTCATGTGTTTTTATGAATTTATGACTAGTTTAAAATATTATACCATTCCGCCTCTCACATGTTAACAATAATTATTGTATTATCTCACGAGTAATATTTTTGACTAAAATGTTAAAAAGGTATCTACTATTCGTCCATAGTACCAAAAAGTGTAGTGATTTGAAAAATGTATACCTAATTAATATTCATCCATAACATTTTATTATTTTTAAACGTTATCAGAGTATATACTCTGTTCAAAATACGACTAGACGATGAGTTTTGCGCACTTTGTTCGTGGCGGCACCCGACGGGCGACACGTGGCTATAGTGGGGACGGCGTCTGACCGTCGCGGAATGAAAACTGGTCGCCACCAGGTCATCCATCCATTTTAATAAAACCATTTTTATGGACTAAATATTAAACTTAGTAGCCAGTAGGGTATACATTTTGGACATCCACATACTCAATGACGAGGTTCACTCGACACATAATATATAATAGTTATTTCCCCAATTATTTAGGTTACTTACACCAAAAATTCATTTCCAAATGAATTATTCAAATTTCAATGTGCTTCATTCCCAAAAAAAAAAATCTAGAGACCTTTGACAGTTTTATGTCAACAATTAAAATAAATTGCATCTTTGGATATTTATTTTACTTCAACCTGTTGTAAAATGGAAAAAGTTGATTAACTAAATTCTAAAAAATATATACGAACAATTTTATTCAAATACTAACCATCTCAAAATGTGGATAGGTATTAAATTGTTTTATTGTACTAGTAAATAATAGTATTGTTTCAATGCATAAACATTTTTTTTATATTTTCACTGTTAGTCATGTACCCAATTGTCTACAGCTTTACTAAATATTAAGTTCAGTATTGAAAATACGAATAGAGTAATATTATAGTTATAATTTAAAACTACAAGTAAGACTTTTTTATAACTTTATAAGCATAATAACATTTTATAATTCATATTTCATAATGATATTGTGATGTAAATATTTTATGTCATATATAACTAATCAACAATAGATTTTTAAAAGAACAGGTATAAAACTACAAAACTTCATTATTTTACAATAAAATTGTTTTCAATAAAAAGCATGTACAAAATAATTATTGTCCAATGCACTAAAATGCATTTTTCAATTAATTTAAACAATCAACAAAGTCTAATAAATGAATAATTTATCATCTATTTAATAATTTTTAAATACTAATAAACAACAGCAATGTTATACTCCAGTAATTTAGGAGGATGCATTATGGACTTTTTTCTACATTATACATATTATTGTTTGAGAAATTTGAAAACGATCAACAATATATAAATATATTTATAATTCACATAACTGAATTTGAGATTTTACTTTAATAATTAAAACAAAATATTGAAATAACTGAAAGTATGCTATTATTAATTTTGAACCAAAGTATATTTAAAAAAAAAACCGGTAAATTGACTTAATTCTATTGACAAGATAAGAAATTAATTGGACGGGGTATCAAGAAATAAACAAAATAAGTTATGTGCAGGGCTTTCTTTTGAACAAAATAAATATCATTATCATTACACAGTTTATGCAGCTTTTGCAGACAGTTTGCTGACCAATTCCTTCATCTTTTCAGTAGAGAAAGATTTGGGGCGTTCGATGGGAAGACCAAGACCACGGTCCCAAACCAAAGAAGCTAATACTCCTAGAGCACGGGATACTCCAAACAATACTGTATAGTAATTCATTTCTTTCAAGCCGTAGTACTATAAAATAATATTAAAAATGTAAGAATGATTTGAGACAGTATAATATTATATACATAAATTATAATATTTTATATCTAGGTAAATTCACACACCTGTAATAAAACTCCAGAATGAGCATCTACATTGGGCCATGGGTTCTTTACTTTGCCAAGGT
>NW_021763157.1:0-1038 GCF_005508785.2 Acyrthosiphon pisum
TATTAATTATTTCTTCAAATGGTTTTTAAAATATGAGTTTTTACATTTGCCCCAAAATAAATAGGAGAATTTGGGAAAATGTAAATAACATAATCTATTCCACTTTAAATTGATAGGGCAAATGAAAACAAAACATATTAACAATTCATTAAGGTAAAATAGATGTATACTTAATTATTTTTCAAATAAAACAATTTTTTTAATACTATAAGGTGTATTATGTAGGTACATCAGTATTTTGTGTCCCATATTATCATATTTTACCTACATACATTTTAAAATAACAAGTCTACTAGTCCAACTATTATACCACTGTATTTATACTAGAGAGCCTTTATATGTATATGAAGTTATAATATGAACTTATACGAAGTATAAGTTATAACGAATTATACCTACTTTACATTTGTATAAGACTATTAAGACTGTAAAAACGTTATTTTCTATTGGGATTATCACAGTATAATACAAATCTAACACGTCTGACTAGCAGCGCTCGGCGGTTTTATGAACTACGTGAAGCGTAACTAGTTCTGACCGCTGATACAGCGTGCGATGCTTAACCTGTTCTTTATAATCGTGAACATAATACATCCATACATAGTTAATACCATGACAAAAAAAATAGGTATGTCAGCTATATTACCGGTTTAGAAACAAATTGCTCACCCACCCTCCGCCCAGCCTTACTGTGACGTAAGCATTTTTCCGGTTCTCATTGGTCCACCACCGTCACTGCCGCAATAGCCCGCCGCCGCCGAAGACTCCACCACCACACCAACGCTCAGCCTGTTTGAGAAATGCCTACGTCACAGACATGCGTATCACGAGTTGCTGACCTATTTATACCTATTTATTTTGTCATGATTTATACATAATACATTTTGTGCATTATACAAAATTAACAAAATCATCTTAACTAACAAAACATTACAAAACAAATTTTAACCTTAAATAATTATATAACAAAAATTATAAGTTCACCTATCTGGTTTTTTTCTATTCCTTTTAGATCTTTTAGGTAAAGAGACTTCTACT
>NW_021763158.1:0-719 GCF_005508785.2 Acyrthosiphon pisum
ATATAATAGTATACTTTAGAAGTTTCAAGTACCCACGAATAATATTATACAATCACAACAAAATAACTAAAATAGTTATCCTAGGTTTTTAATATGTAATTTCGTCCAAATTTGTACTTAAAATGACTATAAAAATAAACTGCGTAAATGTATTTTTTAGATTTTTTGGTAACAGAATTAATTACTTACGTGGAATCTTGTTTTAAATTTTCAATTCTTAGATACAAAAATTGAACATTTTATAAATTTTTAACTACAAAATAATTTTTCAAATTAAAATTTGATAAATTTTGTCAAAATTTGATCTTTAAATGCTTATAAAAAAAAATTGTGCCTATGTATTTTTAATATTTTTCAACTGATATTGTAACAATATATCAGGAGCTTTGTATTAAATTTATACACTTTTTGGCCAAACAGATAAAACTTTTTTGGTATTTATAGAAAAAAAAACTAAAAAAATTTAAAACTGAAAATGTCCGTAAACAGCTCAAAAAGAGTCAAAATATTTTCAAAATTGTATGGTATATATAAAATGCTAATATAAACATTCAGTGAAATTTTCAAAGTTTCTACAGTCACTCGTTTTTTAATTACATCAAAATAAGAAAATCGTTACGTAAGAAATCGAGTGAATATCAAATGTTTGTAAAAATATGAATTTCAAACGCCCATAAAAATTTAATTTGAGTTTCTTATAGACATTTTTTTTTTGGTAA
>NW_021763158.1:3442-4250 GCF_005508785.2 Acyrthosiphon pisum
AAACACACATCATTGTAAAATCAATACATTCATCACTTCGTTCAGAATCTAAAAATAAATAAAAAAAAAAATAAAAAAACACACATCATTGTAAAATCAATACATTCATCGTTCCACTCAGAATCTAAAATTCTAACATTAAATACAAAATAATTTTTCAAATTAAAATTTGATAAATTTTGTCAAAATTTGATCTTTAAATGCTTATAAAAAAAAATCGTGCCTATGTATTTTTAATATTTTACAACTGTTATTGTAACAATATAACAGAAGCCTTGTATTACATTTTCACGAATTTTTACCTAACAGATAAAATGTTATTGACAAATATTGAAAAAAAATTAAAAACTGACAATGTCCGTAAAAAGCTCAAAAATAGTCAAAATATTTTCAAAATTGAATGGTGTAGAGAAAATAAAAATATAAACATTTAGTGAAATTTTAGATTCTGAGTGGAACGATGAATGTATTGATTTTACAATGATGTGTGTTTTTTTATTTTTTTATTTTTTTATTTTTTTTATTTTTTTTGTGTCTGTGTACACGATAAGTAGTCGAAATAATGCTACGATTTTCAACTTCAGTATCTTGTTCGATCAGAAAGTGAATATCGTTGGTGCATTGGGGGAGGTCAAAATTTAAATTTCCCAGTAGTTTTCAAAAGCGCCGGGAAAAACAAAAGAAAAATTAAGGAAAAACGTGAATTTTTACGCAAATCGATTTTTCACAACATTGACTTTGGTTTTTGGTGTAACTTTAAAAAAATGACCCGTACATATATGAAATTTTGACTGAATGTTTATCCTTA
>NW_021763159.1:0-1072 GCF_005508785.2 Acyrthosiphon pisum
TCTAAAAATATACATTAATACATTTTTTTTTATAATTATTTTAATTTCAAATTTAGACGAAATTACTAATTACAATAAACCACACACATGTCACATACACACCAAGATACAGACTACTACCGCCAAGAATCCACACGGTGTATACGTAGTGAATGGTATAATTTTGGTATTATCATAACATTAATTAATTTTAACCTTATAAAAAATGACTATGTTTCTGTAATCATATGTATACACAGTGGTGACCGTCGACAATAACCGTTACGAGTGACGTTGGTTGCCGACTATCAGCGAGCACCAAAGTTCGAACGTTCTGGCGACTCAGTGTCTATCGACTGTAGTCTGTATGGCGTATTTAAATTCGCTATTATAATTAATATTATGTTTTCGCGACATAAATTGTATGTGTCTATGCGTGAAAGCGGTCAAACTTAAATATAATAGACTATTGACTTAAATTTGGTACAAGTACAATCCTATAACAGCTATATCATTTCGTATTTGGTAAACAAGTAGTTATATTAAAATAATGCGAATAATACTATCTAGTATCGTGTTTACCATTTATATAGTTATCAATAATTATGATAAAGTAGGTAACCGAAATACTGCATATTCGATTGCCTATACATATCTTACAAGGGATTTTAATAAGCATGTGTAGTGAGATAAAAATAAAAAAAAGATAAAATAGAAAAAGGGAAGTCGGTGAAGTGCGGAGTAGTGCGGCAAATTACAAAGGGTATGGGAAATTAAGAAGGTACGCATATCGGCACTTATATTATATTATTTTTATTCTACTACAGAATATTATTAGCCGAGTACGGAGTTGATAATCTGTCATAGAGTGTAAAATATATGGTGTGTTCACTTACCTCGTGTAGCTGTGAAAAGTACTCGTTGATCCTTGTTGGAATGGATATATCTCTGATTGGTGTGGATCGATGCACGTTACTATTATTTTACGACTTGTATTACATATCTTATACCAGTTATAAGTTCATATTTTGCCCATACACTGTCGACTCTTTGTATTTATAATTAACCACCACCTGTGTGTCTTCTTTTGTAA
>NW_021763160.1:0-942 GCF_005508785.2 Acyrthosiphon pisum
TTTGGCAAAAAACACGTCTAAAATACTATGCGCGCGTGTGTTAGACAAAAATAGAAAATCACGGTATCGAATCCCCTTAAAAGTATATCACATAATATTATAAATCATAACAATTTTTTTCATTTAGTTTTTGAAGAAACAACAACAACAATTGGTTTTTGAAATCACGAAAAAGGTAAATAAAATTGCCTTTTACATTACCTATAAACAAAATAATAAAAAAGAGGGGCAATAGTACAATTTAATTTCATTAGATTGGTAATAAGTTAGACTGTACAGTTTTGGTCATTTTTATAATTTTAAATTAAAAAAAACCACCTTCAATCCAAAAGGCTATCCTTAAATAATCGCATGCGTATTCTCAGACCCCTGTTAATTAGAAATAAGTGTACCCCCCTTAACATCAAACTACTAATCTACAAATCTCTTCTCAAGCCTATGTGGACGTATGGACTACAATTATGGGGTGCGGCAAAAAAATCAAATATTAATAGAATTCAATCATTCCAAAATATTTCGCTCCGACGATTGTCCAATGCTCCCCCCTATATCTCTAATCTAGCCCTTCATAACGATCTCTGTATGAGAACAATAGAAGCGGAAGCACGCATTTTCTATACACGTTTCCATAAACGACTTCAAACCCATACAAATCCTCTTATAAAAGACCTCTCTATCCTTACACTCCCAGGAAACCCTAACCGTAGGTTAAAAAGAAAGTGGTGCCGTGACCTGTTACAAAACTTTAATGTCTAACTCTCTGAATAATAATAATATAAACAATTAAAAAAAAAAAAAAAAAAAAATTATCATTTGCCAAGAACTACTAATGGGTGGCTGCTTATTCCAAACAATCATGTTTTACTACTCTTATCATATAAACTTATTGTGCTTCAAATAGTATAGATTGTTTATGCCAAATAAAAAATAAAAAAAAAAAAA
>NW_021763161.1:0-882 GCF_005508785.2 Acyrthosiphon pisum
TTTGGAAGCAACTCAAATCCAGTCCTATATTGCTTTCATTGGATGTAGTATATTAAATTACACGCCGCGGCCGTGACTATGAAATACAAATTTAAAGCGGTAAACATAACCTTATACTATACACGGACATTGGAGGTGAATATTGTACTTTGACAAATCAAAACAAACGTCAATAAAAATTATAGTCCTTGGATCATATATCATATATGAATATATATGATATTATACATGTTTGAGTCAACACGATATCACATGTCGTATTTTATATAGGTACAACAAATTATATATTTTATAATTATTTATTTTTTAAAAATTTGAAAATATTTAGTGTAAAAATAACTAAAAAGAAGTCAAAATATTTTTAAAATGTTATCTTGTACGAAAAATGGACATTTCAACATTGTAATGTATAGTAAGTAAGAACTACAATCAAAAATAATAAAAAAAATCGATTTTTTAAAAACTTGTTTGGCGTATAAAAAGTCTAGATTTTTTCTAAATTTTTCCCGACGCTTTTGAAAACTACTGAGAGTTTCCTATTTTGACAACTTAAAAGAACCAATTATATCCAATTTTCTATGAGAAACCATCCTCAAAGTTTATGTAAATAAATATCTATAATATTTATATTAGCATTTCACATAAATTGTAACATTTTGACTCTTTTTGGGATACTTATAGCCTTGAGAAAGTCTGTCAGTCTGGATGTTTTATATTGTTATTATTTATTATAACCTGTGAGTTGAATTAATATTATCATATTATTATTTATTATTCGTTTCTATGCTACTTAATAAAAACAGCGTAATAAATTAAATTTTTAGCTGTTTTTTCGTAGTTTGTCGGTGGGTTTTTCCCGTGGAATTAAATAACTATTGTGAA
>NW_021763162.1:0-829 GCF_005508785.2 Acyrthosiphon pisum
ATCATGAATTGTGACTATTTCTATTTATTTATTTATTATATTTAACATTTATGTTATAATTGTATTACAAAAATACCTACCTACCTATAATTATATACATTTATACATTCTTAGTTCATAGTTTTCATTCCTCAGTTCCTCATCAGTTTGCTCAGTCGCTTACACTGCTGCAATTTGTCACTAATAAGTTTTCAGTGTTTTCACTATTAGTTTAATTGTTTATTGCGAATTTTGTACCTACGTATTGTAACTTGGACTGGACATAAACATGAATAATAATTATTATCCAAGTAAGTAATATTTTTATTTAATCCAAATTATATATTATTATTATATATTTATATGTATTCATATTATACTGTATTGTAGTAATAAACATGTATAGAATATGCTATGTAGATTATATGGGTATTAAAAACATGCAACACTTTATTAAACCAATTAATTTTTAGTATAATAAACAAATTTTCAATATTAAACTATACATATATTTATATTTATTGTTACTACATTTTTTTTCTAATTTAAAAACAAATATTTTCTCAGTTTTTAGTGCACCAGAACACCAAGAAGTGAATAGGTCCAATGATCAAACCAAAATGGCCAACAATGATTTCTTATTATTTAAAGAACTTAAATCACGCGATTTAAATGCAAACAAAAATAATTTGATTTTTAAATTCTACTTCAAAATTATCAAATTCAAATCTTAGAACACATATCAAGTATGTACCTATCTGTATTTATAATTTATAGTGTGGTTTTATATTTTAAGATGCCTGATTTCTTAAATATATAGGTGTAAACTTATAGTAAAAATATTGCCTTT
>NW_021763163.1:0-1475 GCF_005508785.2 Acyrthosiphon pisum
CTGTCGCGTCGTTATATTATTTTCGTTATACGCCGTCACATTCGTAATAGGTACATTAGATTTTTTCAGTAAACCTATTTTTTTTTTTTCTATTTTAAAATGACTTACGTAAAAAGTACCAAAGGAAAAAATTTATGTACTTACGTAAAAAGTACCAAAGGAAAAAATTTATTAGTACATGCGGAATATATTTTTGAAAAGGACTATACGAAAAATGAAAAAACATATTGGAAATGCATCAAATATAATATGTACAAGTGTCGTGGACGGGCACATACAGTAAATGATGAAGTTATTCTGCATAAAAACACTCACAACCACACACCCAACATAATAGAAATTAGTACTAAAACTATTATTAACGAGTTGAAAAAGACAGCATCCAGTCAAGTAAGTTCAACTCCTCATCAAATAGTTACTAATACTATATCTACTATCTCATCTCAAGCAATTTCTGGCGCTTTACCTTCAGTAGCCACAATTTTCATTTTGGACAATGTATATGGAGAAAAATACAGTGTATCCCTGAAATAAGAGAAAAATATATTTCAAATGCTGACTTTGCCTTAAATGTAAAACAGCTAATGGCTTTAGCATTTGTACCGATACCTGACGTCGAAGAAAAATTTGATGAATTAATGTCCCAACGTTTTTTTGTAGAAAATGAAGAACTATTGTTTCCATTGACAGACTACTTTGAAGATACATGGATCGGCAGACCAAATAGACGTAGAACTCGACGCCCACCTACATAGGTTAGGTTAGGTTATATTTTTTATTATTATTATTAAACAACATTTTACAAATTATTTTATGTGCCTGTAATAACGTATACCAGTATAGCATTAATTTGTGTTATTATAATTATTGCTCAACATTTACAAATAAGGTATTGATTTTTATTATAATTATTGATCAAAATTTTTATTATTATTAATATTATTATTTATATATTTTTTATTACATTTTACAAATTATTTTATGTGCCAATATTTTACAAATTACGGGGACGGGGAAATGTCGCACGGTAAAACGTATTAGACGGGAAAATGTCTTACGGGGAAGTGTTTACGGGGAAATGTTCGACGGTGAAATGGAGACGGGGAAGTGACCCGTTACCGTTCCTTACTAGGTATTTTCATCTAGTCGTCACATATATAAGCTTAAAACTTATACAATTATATTTTGAAACATAATTAGGTATAATATTATTAATATATAACAGTTTTATTGTTTTGTGTTTTGAGTACGGGTAAACCAAAAATATTATACACTTAAACTTTCAATAATTGTGGATATCTATAATAAAGTAAACATATTCGAAAATCATATTTTACAAATACAAAAAAAAGTTATATACTTACGTGGACAATGACGGTGACACAACATGTATTAAACAAACTCGAAATAGCATAAAATATCGATACAACCGCATTCCCTTATATCCTGCGTCTTCGGCCCCTCTATGTAATGTG
>NW_021763164.1:0-831 GCF_005508785.2 Acyrthosiphon pisum
CCCCAAATTCGATTTTCATGTATCAAAATATTAAGAAAAATATTCTGCTTTGGAATATAAAATTAAAACCCTATGTTGTCATTCAAAAAAATAAAAACTTAAAAAATTATAAGGACAAAAATATATTTTTTTAAGAAAAACGTTGTTTTATAAGCGACTTGAAAGTATGTAAAAAATATTTTCATAAAAATTTACACTTTTTGAAATAATGAGAGTTGTTTTATAAAAGAATCACTCAATATTGTATAATATATAGGTATTAATATTTAACATGATTAAAATGTTTATATTAAACTGATCGTATTGTTTTATTCTAACGCCATTTAATGGAAAGAACAGGTAATATTTTATTAAATTAAACCATAAAACTAAGAATAAATATAAATAAAATTGTAGTAATGTAGTTTAATTAAGCCTGGGAAAGTTAATAATAATTTTTTAATTGAGTTAAGTTAAGTTGATAGAAAATATTTTAAAAGGTGTAGATATAGTTAGTTATTCTATTTTTTTTTTAGTTCAGTTAAGGTAACAGTTATATGGAAACTTACAATTCACTTATTAATTTAAGTTAAGTTATTTATTTACTTTTTTAAAATTTGTATAAAATAGCCAGTAATATGGTTTAAAATAATAAGAAGTAAATGTTTATGCAACATGTATTATCAATAATTATTGTATTGCTTATATTTATTATTTAATTATTTATAAATGAATGTTACTTGGATTTGATTAAAATTTAAAAGTAACTCGTTATTAATTAAGTTTATATCATTAAAATCAGTTAAGTTAATGAAAAATTTTTAAAATTATGTTAAAAAGTTTAAATTAACT
>NW_021763165.1:0-891 GCF_005508785.2 Acyrthosiphon pisum
AAATGTGCTCGAGTTCAATTTTTGAGCCCGTAAAATTGCAAGTTTAGCATTTTTGCCCCCGGAGAAAGTGAAGGAAGCGTGGGGTATTTTTAAATCTGAACTTGAGGACGATGAAATTGATCTAGTAACATATTTTGAAGAAAATTACGTGATTGGAAAAATTAGAATGAGGTTTAGAAAAAAAAGAAGCAACGCGTTACGAACCATGTTTTCCAATTGAAATGTGGTCAGTACACAGTCGAACTGTTAATGAAATGCCAAGAACATCCAATTCAGCTGAAAGTTGGCACAACAAAATACATCGTTTATTATCAACACACCCTGGTATACATTCATTTATCTCCAAAATTCAAAAAGAACAACATGAAACTGAAGCAACAATCGAATCGTTGATTTCAAATCAAGTATTCAAAAGAAAAAAGTACAATCAAACGCGGAATAATAACTTATTACAAATATGTAAACGAATAGTTAATGATCCTAATTATAATTTAGATGTATTTATGAGAGCTATTGCTAATAATCTGAAGTATTAACAATTATTATATTTATTTTTTTTTTATGAAAGAATTATTAGAAAATATTTTATATAAGTACGGGTAAACAGTAAAAAAAAAAAAATAATTAAATATGTAAAATATGTAAATAAATAGTCGATGATTCTAATTATAATTTAGATGAATTTATTAATTCTAAAACAGTGTTTCTAAAACTTGGTATTCTAAAAGTTTTATTTTCTAAAACATAGTGTTTCTAAAACTTAGTATTCTAAAACTCGGCAATCTAAAATATGACTTTCTAAAACCTGCCTCAATACCGTTTTAGAGTTACGCCAAGACCAAATGTGATTTTGTCAAAACCAATTTTGCATAAAAATTCACGTTTTTCCTC
>NW_021763166.1:0-1672 GCF_005508785.2 Acyrthosiphon pisum
TAATAGTAAGCGTAATTTATAAATTTAAGTTCGTCAATAGGCATAGATATAGATATATGGTAGACGGAATAGCAGGGCCTCTGGAAATAGTAAGGGAAACGGAACTTAATAGCGGTAGTGTTTAATTTCGAAAAAAACAAATAAAGAATTAAGTTAAGTATTAGGCATTAAGTAAAAAAGAAAAAATATAAAGAAATAAATAAAAATAAAATTATGTATAGTAGTAAATAAACAATAACAAATACACTAAATAAATTAATAACAACCATACACAGACAAATTTTTTTTTCTCGCTCGTTCCTAAACTAATAAAGATATAATAATATTATGACAGCACTACATCTAGTTGGGGGGTGTTTGACCCATTTTTATGAGTAGCCGCTGACACACTAAATAGACGGACAGATTCAAAACTGTACCAGATGTTGTATGACAGTGTAGTACAATATTACAACACTATATATTCTAATTTCACGCGTTATTATATGTAGGTTAATGGTTGTTATGGTGGCACGGGGACAACTACCATACGCAATCGAAGAGTTCGAGAATCAAACAAGTGTTTTCTACAAAAATTGTGGAGACGTAAAGGTGCGATTCCTATATACGCGTCTAAAGACGCGCGGCAGCGCGGCGTGGTTCTAATTTCAGCCGCGCCGCCCTAGATAGCGTGTTATTAAGTTTAACCGATTCCTACGGCAACCGCTCGGATACCAGTCAAGCGCCGCACACTTATAAAATATATTTTTAATTGTTATTTTTAATACGTTATTTTTTTAAAAATTATTTTGTGTTGCAAATTAAAATTAAAATGCCACCAAAATCACAAACGTTATTTTCTGTGGAGGATGATATAAAACTGGCGGAGTTAGTAAGCAAGCACCCTAGTGTGTATGACTTAAAACACAAATTTTACAAAAATGTGTGTGTGAAGGAGAATGCGTGGACACAGATAGCCGAGAAAATGGAGAAGAATGGTAAGTATACTCGGGCCGACGAGAGAACGCTTTTGGGCGGCGACCAAAATTCGTCCGATCTCGCGCATTCCCACCACCTAACCTTCCTAAACGCTGGCCGCCGTCAACTCTAGCCGCCGCCACTGTCGCCGCTACCGTCGCGGCCGCCGTCTACCGCCGCTGGTCACGCGTAGCGAGTGGGAGAATTTACTGCGGCGCCTAGGTGGTAGAGTGGGAGAAATTTGGGTACGAAACCACGGAGCTCCGTCATTTGGATGCGCCAACGAGTAGCGTTCTCTCGCCGGCGCGAGTATAATACAATTTGCGTTGACTCGAGCTAGGATATTTTATTATATAATTTAACAAACCCTACCCAACCACAGTATCGACTCATAATATTTATACATTTATTTATTATAACATGCATGTACCTACCTACATGCTACAGACTGTGGCTATATCGTGTATATTTATGGCAAATCAAATATATAAATGCGGAGCGACCGAAAGGACAAAAGGCAGTAAAATATAAAATAATAAAGCAGCTTGAAAAAATGACTGTTTATAGTAATAACGGCACCGCCAGATCACCAATTTCCGCTGCGGAACTCGACTCATAAATTTAGCGGGGAACGCTAATAAGTCGCGACGGGGCCCGTACGAAGTCCGTAGAGGCGGTAATACTCGAATTTTGAAAAAAAAAAACGGAAAGTTTT
>NW_021763167.1:0-1208 GCF_005508785.2 Acyrthosiphon pisum
TTGATATTGTTTAAAAATATTTCTAGATCATCTTCAGAATTGATTTTATCAACGGATTCGCTAGGAAAATGTGTAGTCAAACCAACTCTCATATCTGTTCCAAACATTGCCTCGTACGGTGACCTAAAGGTATTTCGATAATATGTTAATAATACAATTTTATAATATGAAAATTTGACAAAAAAAAATGATAAATATCTAAATATTAATTTTAAACTACCTTTGAATACCAGAATGAAGCGCTTTATTCTTCATTAACTGCACAAATCTCAACCCTTCTTTCCATGATTTTACGCTATTAGTTTGCATCCAAGTTTTTTTTTTTTTTTTTTCTATATTTGTTCATTGTAACGACCTCAAGGTCTTTGACAATGCTTATCACAAGTGGGTAGTAGGGAGATCATGTGATCTATTTATCTATGTATATATCACTATATGCATGATACTACCCCCCTTCTCCAAGAGGAGACATGTGCGGTCTTCACTCCCAGTGGAGTGGGACCTAGTTGGAAACCGGATGACGCAATCGGACGACAGCACGGGAAAATGGTGACTGCGTAGAATCACACACATTTTTTTTTTTTGCACTTTGCTATGAATCAAACCGATGACTGTGTGAGTCGTAGTCAACTGCGTGACCACTGCGCCACTCCGGCCCCAATAAATTTAATTTTGCACCCACAGAGATAATTTGATAGTGTATATTTTATATTATATACTAGTTGATCCCGTGCACTTCGTTTCCCGTTAAATGTTCCAACTCCATATGACTCAAACTTTGATCAATTCGTTTTTAATATTCGGTGTATGGTGTTCAAAATCTATCTTAACTTTTCTGTTGCCTGGTAATGACGTAGTAAATAATAAAATAATAACTGTTTTACGTGAGTTTTTTTATGTAAGTTGATCATCTCCGGTTTTCCTCTTTTTGAGCATATATATCGTGATATTATATGTTTAATAATAAATTGTTGATTAATATTATTATTATTTTTTTTTACGTCACTACAATCATAATTAAATGCTTTCATTTCTAAATTTTTTTTCATTTTGGACTTTCTTCTTTCTGTACGTTGACTCATTTGTTTCTGATTTGATGATGATTTTTTTGTTTCTTCTATTATATCATCTTCAACTTGATGTGTTTTCTTGAGTTTCTTCTGTCTTTTATTTAGTAAAGAATTTTTTCCAATATTTTGTTTTCTTTT
>NW_021763168.1:0-873 GCF_005508785.2 Acyrthosiphon pisum
AGTGAATCTAGTTGGTACTTTGGGGGGTCAAAAGTAAAATTTTTCCAATAGTTTTCAAAAGCGCCGTGAAAAACAAAAGAAAAATTAAGGAAAAACGGGAATTTTTACGCAAAATCTGTTTTCGAGAAAATCGATTTTGGTTTTTGGTGTAACTTTAAAAAAAATAACCGTAGATATATGAAATTTTGACTGAATGTTTATCTTAGCATTTTCTATACACCATAACATTTTCAAAATATTTTGATTTATTTTGAGCTCTTTACGGACATTTTCATTTTCCATTTTTTTTTAGTTTTTTTTCTAAAAATATCAATAAAATTTTATTTGTTGGATAAAAAAGCTTGAAAATTTAATAGAAGGCTCCTAGTATATTGTTTCAAAGGCAGATGAAAAATATTAAAAATCGTTAGTCACAGTTTTTTTTTATAAACATTTAAAGTTAAAGAAATGACAAAATATGGAAAAATCACGAAAATTTGCAAATTATTTCGAGTTAGAAATTCATAAAAATTTTTCTTTTTAAATCTAAGATATGAAAATGTAATACAAGATTCCTTATAAGATTATCTACCTTTATCAAACAAAAAATATCTATAAGAAAGTCAAATTAAATTTTTATGATCGTTTGAAATTCAAATTTTTACAACATTGGATATTCACTCGATTTCTCATGTAGCGATTTCCTTATTTTGTTGTAATTCAAAAACGAATAACTGCAGATACATGAAAATTTTACTGAATGTTTATATTAGCATTTCCTATACACCATAAAATTTTGAAAATAATTTGATTCTTTTTGAGCTGTTTATGGACATTGTAAGTTTTCATTTTTTTAGTTTTTTTTCTAATAAATATCAATAAAGGTTTTATCTG
>NW_021763169.1:0-825 GCF_005508785.2 Acyrthosiphon pisum
ATCAGGAGCTTTATATTAAATTTATACACTTTTTGGCCCAACAGATAATATATCTTTATTGATATTTATAGAAAAAGAAACTAAAAAAAATTAAAACTGAAAATGTCCGTAAACAGCTCAAAAAGAGGCAAAATATTTTCAAAATTGTATGGTGTATAGGAAATGCTTATATAAATATTCAGTAAAATTTGCATGTATCTGCAGTTATTCGTTTTTGAATCACAACAAAATAAGGAAATCGCTACATGAGAAATCGAGTGAATATCCAATGTTGTAAAAATTTGAATTTCAAACGATCATAAAAATTTAATTTGACTTTCTTATAGATATTTTTTGTTTGATAAAGGTAGATAATCTTATAAGGAATCTTGTACCTATTACATTTTCATATCTTAGATTTAAAAAGAAAAATTTTTATGAATTTATAACTCGAAATAATTTGCAAATTTTCGTGATTTTTCAATATTTTGTCATTTTTTTAACTTTAAATGCTTATTAAAAAAAACTGTGACTAACGATTTTTAATATTTTTCATCTGCCTTTGAAACAATATACTAGGAGCCTTCTATTAAATTTTCAAGCTTTTTTATCCAACAAATAAAATTTTATTGATATTTTTAGAAAACAAACTAAAAAAAAATGGAAAATGAAAATGTCCGTAAAGAGCTCAAAATAAATCAAAATATTTTGAAAATGTTATGGCGTATAGAAAATGCTAAGATAAACATTCAGTCAAAATTTCATGTATCTACGGTCATTTTTTGTCAAAATTACACCAAAAACCAAATTCAATTTTGTGAAAAATCGATTTTCCGTAAAATTCCC
>NW_021763169.1:3287-4382 GCF_005508785.2 Acyrthosiphon pisum
TTACGGCGGTATTTGTGTATAAATGAATTTTATAATGATACGAATCGTACTGGACGAACGTCATAGACAAATAATCGGCGCTCCCGAACAAGCACTCGTCGCCGCCGTCGGCCGGTTGCGAATTGCGAATAGTAGGCGTGACCTTAAACGCCGCGCGCTTGCGGATCGTCAAAACACTTAACAGCGCATCCTCTTGGTCGTTGCACGCGTACATTTTTCGTGACACGTCCTCTTAACTGCACACAGCAAAGACAGATCGACGAGAGTGAAGAGAGGTTATAAAATAAAACACGACTACACGAGCCGAAAAGTCACAAATCACGGTTTTATTGTTACTCTGATAAAATAGGGTACATAGTTCATAATAGTATATACTATTCGTTATATGGTTTTCTGTAAACACGGAGGTGATACTATCGCCGTCGTCGGTCAACCACGGTTGCCGATGACTATCAGCCAATCACAGAACGCAATCAGTTGAGCCTACCTTGCGTAAGTGAGCGTACCTTGCCGAATGGAATAACAGCTGTTTGCGCGTATTTTCCGTTTTCCCTCGGGCGGCTTTGGGCGGCCGTGATATGGTATAGGGGAAATATGGGAAACGGCGTTCCCCACCCGCTATTTGTCGGACCTCGTCGGGCCTGGTATCCCTGGATTCGTCTCATCAAGCGGCGTGCGACGAGCCATCGCGCGCGGACGTACGCCTTACCGTTCGCCCGCCAGACTTCCAGAGGCGAGGGTTCCGGAAAAGCGAGTTTTCTCGGTGCCCGAGGTCCCCATAGATAAAAGATTAAATAGATTGGAAACTCGGGCATATTTCGTGTTTTGCAGTACTAGCGCTCGGTGTCATTCTCAGTAACTAATTTGAAATTGTACCGCGGTCGGCGGCATATCGACCTTACCTGATCGCTGTATTCAATTATTATTTTTTTTTTTTTTTTTTATAATAATGATAAAACTAATGAAGCTCGTTTTCTATAATTATTGAAATAAAAAATGAAAAATGTGGTTCAATTGATATTTTATTAGTTAAACAATAACAAGTTTTCTATAAAATTAACATACCTAATTAATATATAAAAAAAACAAAATATA
>NW_021763170.1:0-1090 GCF_005508785.2 Acyrthosiphon pisum
TTAAACCCTATCTTTTGGTAAAAAAATGATGAAAACAATATAAACTATTGCAGAAACGGGACAGGATTCCACCGCTACACGTGCGCGTAATTAGGTTGATATTTAGACGGGACAAGCTGTAGTTAAATCAAAAATTAATTAAAACTTATGAAACTTACACGTCAACTTAAGTATATTAAACCCTATCTTTTTGTAAAAAAATTATGAAAAAATATTAAGTATTGGAGAAACGGGACGGGATTCCACCGCCACAGGTGCTGAAATATAGTCCAAATTGTAGACGGGACGAGCTGTAGTTAATTCAAAAATGAACTAATACTTATTAAATGTATTTCAAAAATTTAAGTATATTAAACCCTATCTTTTGGTAAAAAAAATGATGAAAAAATATAAACTA
This sequence comes from Acyrthosiphon pisum, assembly GCF_005508785.2. Classification (NCBI taxonomy): domain Eukaryota; kingdom Metazoa; phylum Arthropoda; class Insecta; order Hemiptera; family Aphididae; genus Acyrthosiphon; species Acyrthosiphon pisum. The sequence continues at coordinate 398 of NW_021763170.1, forward strand.
TTGCAGAAAAGGGACAGGATTCCACCGCTACACGTGCGCGTAATTAGGTTAATATTTAGACGGGACGAGCTGTAGTTAAATCAAAAATTAATTAAAACTTACTAAAAGTATATCAAAATTTAGGGTTGATTAAACCCTATCTTTTGGTAAAAAAATGATGAAAAAATATAAACTATTGCAGAAACGGGACAGGATTCCACCGCTACACGTGCGCGTGATTAGGTTAATATTTAGACGGGACGAGCTGTAGTTAAATCAAAAATTAATTAAAACTTACTAAAAGTATATCAAAATTTAGGGTTGATTAAACCCTATCTTTTGGTAAAAAAATGATGAAAAAATAAAAACTATTGCAGAAACGGGACAGGATTCCACCGCTACACGTGCGCTTAATTAGGTTAATATTTAGACGGGACGAGCTGTAGTTAAATCAAAAATTAATTAAAACTTAATAAAAGTATATCAAAATTTAGAGTTGATTAAACCCTATCTTTTGGTAAAAAAATTATGAAAAAATATTAAGTATTGGAGAAACGGGACAGGATTCCACCGCTACACGTGCGCGTAATTAGGTTAATATTTAGACGGCACGAGCTGTAGTTAATTCAAAAATGAACTAAGACTTATGAACGTACACGTCAACTTAAGTATATTAAACCCTATCTTTTTTGTAAAAAAATTATGAAAAATATT
>NW_021763171.1:0-1119 GCF_005508785.2 Acyrthosiphon pisum
CAATGATATACAATATACTACATAGAATAATCACATAATATATATAATTATAATTATTAATTACCCATATATTTATATTAGTGTTAGGTATACCTTTCAACTCAATAATATATGTTTTAATATTTATTCATAATTTTTATACAATTAAATCAGCGAATTATTAGTGTTTGTTAAAATTAAAGATCACCCGATACCTTTTCATTATCTCAATAACTTTTTAGAAGGAACGAATCAAAAACTATTTTGTTCTTAATTAAACTGCAGTACTTATATTTAAAGAGTCAACAATTATCATGATAATTTTGATTAAATAAGTATTAGATAAGTTAAGTTACCTAGTATTTATTATAATTAAATAGAAGAAAAATTATTTTTATTAATATTCCTATTCAATATAATATACATTGATAATAACATGGTATCTTTTAACATTCCAATGTTAAAAATACTTCAAAATAATATGTGGCTTGTAGCTATACAACCCTTGACTATATTATAATATTATACTATCTATTATTATAGGCAGTGCTCGAATTGGGGGGGGGGGGTGCGCAGGGGGACGGAGCTCCTCTACTATTTTTATTTTTTTTTTGCGTACCCCAACTATTTTTTTTTTACTTGGACGGGGGGACGGACCAAACTAATGCCCAAAATAATTTTTATTAAAAATTGGAGTGGATTTAAAGTGTTTTATCAATGATAAACCTAATGAATACCTAGTAATTTTACATTTTTTAATATAAAAATATTTTTCATCCTATCTATTGTTTTGACTAGTAATGTTTAACCTTTTTTACTCGTGATCCACTGTTTTTGTAACAATATTTTCACAACTCGTGTCACCTTTGTAGGCCATAAAAGAAAAAAGACTAAGCTGCTAGTTTTGCGTAACTTTCCGTGCATAAATGTGCCAAAAACATTTCTAAAAAAGTTTCAATAAACATTTGTTTAATATTGGAATCACAAGTAAGCTCAATTTATTGATTTTAGTAGACATTTTAACTATCATTATATCTACTGTAAAATATGGTTCTTCAATTCATTCATAACTTATTCGAATCCATAATTTATAATTTTATAATAAACTTATTTTTTTTAAAACAAAAAAGACTTGTCACG
>NW_021763172.1:0-900 GCF_005508785.2 Acyrthosiphon pisum
CTTTTTAGAAATACGATTTTAAAATGTAATACAAGATTCCTTATAGGATAATCTACCTTTATCAAAAAAAAAAAATGTCTATAAGGAAGTCTGATTAAATTTTTATGAGCGTTTGAAATTCTTATTTTTCCCTATTTGATATTTAAAACTCGAAAATTTCACTGAATGTTTATATTACCATTTTATATATATGATAAAATTTTGAAAATAATTTGGCTCTTTTTGATCTGGTTACGGACATTGTAAGTTTTCAATTTTTTAGTTTTTTTTTCTATAAATATCAATAAAGTTTTATTTATTGGGCCAAAAAGTGTAAAAACTTAATACAGGGCTTCTGATACATTGTTACAATAACAGTAAAAAAATATTACAAATACTTAAACTCCATTTTTTTTTAAAAACATTTGAAGTTAAAATGTTGACAAAATTTATCAAATTTAAAATTGAATAATTATTTTGTAGTTAAAAATTCATAAAATGTTCAACTTTTATATCTAAGGATTGAAAATTTAAAAAAAGATTCCACGTAAATATTTAATTCTGTTGCCAAAAATTCTAAGAAATACATAAGCACAGTTTATTTTTATAGTCATTTTAATTTCAAATTTGGACGAAATTATATATTAAAAAACCAGGAATAACTATTTTAGTTATTTTGTTGTGATTGTAATGATTGTATAATATTATTTGTGGGTACTTGAAACTTCTAAAGTATACTATTATATATCTATGATAGTACCACGGTTTGTTGTTGATTTATAACGCGTTACCTGATTGATATTGTGATATGATCAATTTGGAATTTATTATTAATACCTATTATAGGTCAATTTTTTTTAAATACTATAGATAAGTATACCTACCTATAATAGGTATGTCTAATACCTAGACTGAAAAACC
>NW_021763173.1:0-834 GCF_005508785.2 Acyrthosiphon pisum
TTCTATACACGGTAAAATTTTGAAAATATTTTGATTTATTTTGAGCTCTTTACGGACATTTTCATTTTCCATTTTTTTTTAGTTTTTTTTCTAAAAATATCAATAAAATTTTATTTGTTGGATAAAAAAGCTTGAAAATTTAATAGAAGGCTCCTAGTATATTGTTTCAAAGGCAGATGAAAAATATTAAAAATCGTTAGTCACAGTTTTTTTTTATAAGCATTTAAAGTTCAAAAAATGACAAAATATGGAAAAATCACGAAAATTTGCAAATTATTTCGAGTTAGAAATTCATAAAAATTTTTCTTTTTAAATCTAAGATATGAAAATGTAATACAAGATTCCTTATAAGATTATCTACCTTTATCAAACAAAAAATATCTATAAGAAAGTCAAATTAAATTTTTATGATCGTTTGAAATTCTAATTTTTACAACATTGGATATTCACTGGATTTCTCATGTAGCGATTTCCTTATTTTGTTGTAATTCAAAAACGAATAACTGCAGATACATGAAAATTTCACTGAATGTTTATATTAGTATTTTATATATACGATGAAATTTTGAAAATAATTTGACACTTTTTGAGCTGTTTACGGACATGGTCAGTTTTCAATTTTTTTAGTTTTTTTTTCTATAAATATCAATAAAGTTTTATCTGTTGGGCCAAAAAGTGTATAAATTTAATACAAAGCTCCTGATATATTGTTACAATATCAGTTGAAAAATATTAAAAATACATAGGCACAATTTTTTTTTTATAAGCATTTAAAGATCAAATTTTGACAAATTTATCAATCTTAATTTGAAAATTATTTTGTACTTAAAAATT
>NW_021763174.1:0-3217 GCF_005508785.2 Acyrthosiphon pisum
GACCAATTCGTCTTCAATCGAAATGTTTTGTCAAAAGAACTGTTCTAAAAAAAATTACCTAGATTTAATTTTTACATAAAATATATTAATTTTTTTAAATTAAACAGGTTTTGGATTTGAAGATTCATTCAATAATAAATTCACAACGCTTGTTGTAGATTGAAAATTACTATGGTGTAATGCTGCACGTTGAAAACTGATTCTTCGAATTCGTATAAAATTAAATCGAATAAATTTAAAGAAAAACGTAAATATATTACTTCTGGCTAAACATAATGCAATACTAAAAAACGTCTTTGGTGTAATAATTCAAAATAACATAACGTAAAATAACGTATAAATAAAAAGGGATTTGACGTTTTGAAGCTATTCGTATAAATCACGAGTATTATATTATGAAATTCGTGTATACAATAACACATACATTATACGCACAGAAATAGGACTTAATTATATTTCGGGGACAGTCCGCCGATCAAACATGATAATATTATGTATTATTATTTTATAAAAAAAAAAAAGAATAATAATAACAGCCAGATTATCGTCACCGGTCGACGATAGCTATTTTATTTTCACTGACAGCAAATTCTTTACCATGCACGCGAGTATATAATTATTGTATAATGTTCTAACAATCAGGGCCTGAAAATTAGTGTGTAAAACGGAATGTGTAATAATAGTGATAAGAGCGATAATATTAAACTATATTGACTTGATTAAATTATACATATTTTCATGTTGCTAATTGGTACACTATAATATACAAATCAGCAATCATAAAAAAAAAAGTTAGTAAAAAGGTATTGATTTATTATCGATCGAGGTTCGTTCGAAAACAAAATGTACACGCACAATATTGTCCAATAAATCACTCGATTCTGCGCTGCAGACTGCAAATGTCCACTACTGTAGTTTTATAGCTCAGTGTAGAACACGCATTATACATTTATACGAAAAGGAACAGCTGAATTTCGAGTTGTCTCTTCGGATGATCTTTTTTTTCTGTAGGCAGAATAATATGGTTTATTGAACGGTTTGTAAAAGCACCGAACATTAATATTGTAGAAGAGAATTTAATCTGTGCCTGTATAAAAGTAAATTTTCGATATTTAAATTACTAAACTCAATAATTCAAATTCAAAAAGTAAAATATCACAAGTTATTTAGAGCTAATATTATTGGACATTGAAAATAAAATATAGAAAATCGACTCATACTTCGATTCATCTTTGATTATCATTCTATTTTTTTTTTAAATTTTTTTATTATATTTAAATGAATTAAATGTAAGTATGTATGTCAAATGGCTTATAAAATATTTTGTATAGAAATAAGAACGAATCATTTATGTGAATGTTAGATAATTTTAATTATTAGCTACTTTGTAGGTTTTCAGTGTTACTGATGATTAATAATAATTTGATATTACATTTTTTTTTTTGCAATAATCAATAATATTAATAGGTATATTTTTAATTTTTAATTTTTAAAACATGACTTTTTTCCGTGTTTTTTTTTACCTTGGTCTTTTTTTTTTATCAATTACCGTCTACTGTAATGATGTTAGTTTTCTGAGATTTAATTTTTGAGAAATTTCAAGGAAACGGAATATTTTAAAAACGAAAGCTGAATAATATGTAAATAAGTATTGTTATAAAACTTAAAAAATAGTCCTAAGTTTGAAAATACTATCTAAATGACTAACGCATATTATACACTGTATATTATAGTCTGCGTGTATCTATGATAATGTAATATATTAAAATGTATTTGAAGGGTTTTTGAAAAATGTATAATAATTGTTTTCGGAAACTCTCTACTACGAGTAAGTACTAAACCTATAGTCTGCGAGACTCGCGGTGTCACCGAATGGGGTGGGGGAATACGGTCTACTAAAAAACACGTCACGCTTATTTGTATAGTTTTTACTATATGTTTAATGCGTATTCCTGTATGCCGTATGTACACTTATATTGCCCTTTAGGTATACATTTTATATTTCCTGTAAAAATAACAAATAATGGGACAGCCGTGTTTATTTTACGACTACAGCTGCACCGACGATATTATTATTCACAAGAAATATCCTTAGCAGGTCTTTTGACGCATGATAATAATAATGACGTGTTCCCGGCCGCAGTAACATACATCGTACGGCCGTTTAAGAAATCTCTGGCCGAAAAAAAATGTTTATAGATCATGGGTATAATTATTATTTTATTCTAATGTAAATGCTATCATCTATTTGTTTTATATATTATGTTCGAATTCAGGTGGTTTTCATTAGTTTTGCGTAGGAAACGTACGCGTTTGAAGGGTATCGTTTTAAATATTATTATTATCACTATATTTTAAAATACGTAGTAATTTCTTACAAAAAAAAAAAATCGTTTTTTCATATTATATTTTTGAAACAATTCACGATTCACCTATAACAATTATTATTATTTTATAATATTTTATTATTAGGTATCAAACGCACCGTTTTAACGTCGGCGCGTCTCCCCACCATACCCACCCGCGAACGTCCGAGCACACACACACACACGCGCACAACCCCTTCCGAACGGTGGCGGCGGACCGTCGCGCCACCCCGCGACCCGCGCCGGCCGAGAAATGTGGGTGGAGAGAGATTCTGTGTGGCGCGCAGTTGCCCCGGTCCGCGTACAGGTGTCGCCGCGGTCGACTCGGGTTTTTCGTTCTCCGCTCCCGGACTCTTCGCATGTGAGATTCATGTGGTTCGCCCGCGACTATTAACCACACGATACCGAGTTCGACGCGCTCTCCTCGCCCGGATGTGCTAATAATAATAACACAATAATCATAATAATCATAATAATAATAATAGTAATAATAATAATAATAAAAATACGTGATATTATAATATTTATTAAATAATATTGATATTGTGATCGATTCGCAAGAACCGTTTGATTTGTCGTACGTATATTATATTATGGTGTAATTACAGCAATAATCATCGCGATATTATTATTAACGCATATTATATTATTTTTATTGTCGTCCGTCGTGTACGCGTATAGTAGTCGCATCGCGAAAAAACTATAATACTTTTTTACTTTTTCGTTTCGTTTGGTTTTTTATTAAAATTTTTTTTTTTCATTTTTGTTTCGACCGCCGCGCCGATAACTTTTTGCTCCGGAACCCGAATTCGACGACATTGCCGCACAGTTAAATATTTACCTACGTTTAT
>NW_021763175.1:0-689 GCF_005508785.2 Acyrthosiphon pisum
GTCAGAGGGTAGAGAAATATTAAGAAAATTTAAAACATTATTATATGTGCCGTGGATAGGTTTGTTTATGTTAAATTTAAATGAGATAAAACGTAAAAAATTATTTTGCACAGATTCCAGCGTAAGAGCTTGTTTCGACGTACTGTTTATCCAGATGAGGGGGCAATACTCTAGATTAGAACGGACAAGAGAGATGTAGAGGATTTTTAAGGGAATAGGATCTGAAAATGCAGCACAAGTACGTTTAATAAACCCTAAGTTACGAAAAGCTTTATTTTTAATCATTTCAGTATGTAGAGAAAAATTTAATTTACGATCAAAAATTATACCCAAATCTTTAAATTGATTAACAAGCTCGACATTTGTTCCAGAAATTGAGTATTGAGAGTTAACGGGATTTTTAATTAGGTAAAATTTCATAAATTTACATTTTTGTATATTTAAAAATAGATTATTCTCATTACACCACAAAATAAGGTTATTAATGTCTAATTGCAAATTAAAAGCGTCTTGTTCTTATTTGATAATTTTTACTAATTTTGTATCATCGGCAAAGGATATTAGAATTAGTGATGACGTTAGGAAGATCATTTATAAATATATTAAAAAGAAGAGTTGACAAGTGGTCACCTTGAGGAACACCAGAAGGTATATTAAACTGTGTAGAGGTAACATTTAGATATTTAACG
>NW_021763176.1:0-953 GCF_005508785.2 Acyrthosiphon pisum
GTTTTGTGTTAAAAACGGGGTACAACTTTTTGCGGGTTGTGTGTTTCGTGTTAAAAACTGGGTACAATTTTTTCCGGGTTTCGGGTTTCGTGTTAAAAACCGGGTACAATTTTTTACGGGTTTCGGGTTTCGTGTTAATACCCGAGTAAAATTTTTTGCGGGTAACCCGGGTTTTACGACCCGGGTTCAAACCCGTTTTGACTCCCTGGATTATTTACTGACTCGGCAAAAATGGTAGTACGAAATTTTCACTCGTGTGCGGCGTGTATAATATATACCTAAATATTTTTATAAACACTTGACCGTCGTAAAATATATACAATATAAACATGGCACATATAATTCCTACACTTAATACTTAAATATATATATATTTGTATGTACATGTATGTACTTGACAACTGGTTGACCTTTCTTGTATACCTTTATTATATTATACGGGGTGATTCAACCTGCAAGCATGCTCACTATACAATTTTCTTCCTTTAATAATTAAATTATTCATATTTTTACAACAGGAATTCTTAGTACCTATACCTACTTGAACACCTTATTTTAAAATATTTATAGAATTTCTCATTGAACAACCTGCAACGATATACAAGTTTACGATTCTGAGCTTAGCGACCAATGTATTATTGGTCTTACTGCATTAATGTGTTTTTGTGAGTGAGTGTACGCGTATTATACACGTTCATATATTAAAAGATCGAGTAGATCGTCAACTTTGAGGGTGTCTTTTGATAGAAACATGCACTGTCAAAACTCAAAAGGGAAAATTCTCAGAATTCTATTAAATAATAACCGTGATAAACAAAAGAAATTAACGAAAGGCTGTAAGTTATACCTACTCAAAACCAGTTTTCGACAAATACGGTTTGTTTCATTAATGTAGTCAACAATAAATAACCGTATAAACTATAAAGCCATGACTTTTCACAAACATTAATTTC
>NW_021763177.1:0-749 GCF_005508785.2 Acyrthosiphon pisum
TTCCATTGGAAATCTCAAAATTCCTGTTTGAGCACCTCCCGGGGTTGGTTCTTTCCCTTTTTAAATTAGCCTATCTTCTGCTCAGAGGTATAATCTATCTATATATATATAAATATCTGATCCCGTTCACTTCGTTGCCAATTAAAATTGCCAACTCTATATGAATAATAATTCTACATATCACCATGGCAACCATTTATATACAAAACATTTTATCGGAAATTTCAAAATAATATATAATTGGTTGCCATGGTAATACGGAGACACACACCGACGAAAATCTCTAAATAATATATAAATGGTTGCCATGGTAACATGGATACACACACTGACACACATACATTCATTTTTATATATATAGATATTTATATATTATTATTACAATTTTTTTATTAATGACATTAAAAAAAACTTGATATTTAATATTTTAACAGAAATGCAAATAATGCAATATTGAGTTCTCTTAACAAAAGCTAAGAATTTAAAATACGAAAAAAACGAGATTCTTTTAAAGAATACTTATTAGTTATTGGATATCAAGGGCAGTTGAACACCACAAATAAACTATAAATGTGTATGTTGATCAAAGACATCATCAAGCTAAATAAAAGTTCATAATTGTGAACATAAAAATGTTCATTACTTATATCGTAGTTATATAGTAGTATTTATAATCAATGATTGAAGGTTTCGAGTAACTCATTATTCAGACTATGACTGTAATAATCATTTGAAATTGTTTGGATCTA
>NW_021763178.1:0-838 GCF_005508785.2 Acyrthosiphon pisum
TACTACGTTATATTAACGTAGACATTTTACATAACAAAATAATACAATTTCCAAATAATAAGATCATAATTTAGAAACTAATAACAATGATACAATATCGTTATTTCAGAAAAAAAAATATAGAAATTCTAAGTAATAGAACTACAAAATTTTTTTGGTTGCTTACGTCCCTCGGAACTTCGTTTATATATGCGCTCATATTTTCAAAGAATGATAATTGTGTTTGTAACTTATGTAATATTTACCATACCCACCACAGAAGTTTTATTTTCTAATAAAAAATTTTTAAAATACCTATTGGATGCCTTATTTTATTGTTTCAGTTACGACACTTAGAAGAGAATTATAGGCGTAATTTGGAGGGACAAAGAATTTCCTAACTTAACCTCGTATATTATGATAATATGGGTAGAAAATATTTCTCCCCTTCAAGATTTCAACCAAATTTACGCCCATGAAGGGCAGTATAGTTGGTGGATGGTTATTTAATATGATATCGATACCTATATAATATAGATGAGCGTACTAGGCCACCTAACTTGACAATACGGTTTTGTTCCAAGTCATAGGCTTGAGAGTGAGTGAAAATAATTACTATGAAAAGTAATAATTTATTGGAGACTTTATTATGATGAATCACCTACTTGCAGCATGGCTTATAAAAGCTGAAAGTGTTATAAAAAGTTTTTCACGGATTTTTGACGTTATTACAGTACAAACTTACCCCCAACTGCTGTATATATAGTCATTGTGAAAGTATAGTTTAGTGTTCTTAAAGCTCAAAACTATGAAAATAACTGGGTACACAAGTACCTACTTAATATGTTTAAGGTAAACG
>NW_021763179.1:0-1402 GCF_005508785.2 Acyrthosiphon pisum
AGGTGTACAAAATATGTAGGTCAACAGGGGCGTTCCTAGACAGTTTTCTAGGAGATGGGGGCGAATCTATTTTTTAAATCAATAATTACCCTATGCGTATTTTTCAATAGCTTAGGCGAACTTATGTCAATTTTACTAACTTAATTTTTTTTTTAATGCGACTACATTACAAACAAGTTTACGTAACAAAGTATTGTTTTATAAATTCACCTTTAATGTTTAATTTTTAGTGTTGTTAATATAATTAAGTAAAATTACCTATTATCTTTGTATCTATAACCTAATGGTTATCCATAGATAATAATTATTATCTTTGTGGTGATTAGTTTTTCTACTTAAGTATAACGGTAAATTAAAATGTTCATAATTATTATTTTGTTGACAATGAGAGTAATTGTATACAATAAAAATTGTTATGGTGGGTGTGAACGCCCCTTCTTCTCCCCTCCCCTTGGGAGTGCGCGGGAGGTAAATTAATTAGATAAAAACTATTATAAATTAATTTAATCCAAACGGCGTAAAGTTCTCTAAAATATGAATTTCATTCAAGTGGTACAAGAAATTAGTGACGTTTTATTATAAATAATAAATATGAACATGAATCGTGAACGCAATGACCACCTGCCCGTACAGGTTGTGGCGAATTACGACCCGATCCCTAAATCCACTATTAAGGGCCCGTTTTACAATCATAGTTTAAACCTCGGTTACGCTTGAACCACTGATTTTACCGGCCGAATTCGGTGGTTTAACCGGAGTTCAACTATTGTAAAACGGGCCCTAAGTACCTACGAGTTAAGACCCGCTGCGCCCCGATCCCTTTTTACCTGTTAAAATCACAACACGATTGCGCATCAAAATATATGTGTTTATATTACACATTAGAAAATATAGGAATGTGATTCAAATTATGTTTTTTTTTATGAATAAAAAAAAAATACTGACTGTTGACTATGTTAGTACCTATACACTAAATAATATATGCATGCAAAAAAAACAATTTTTAATTCGGCCAACAGCGACAACTTGTTAAATTGGGAAGGAAAGTTGTGAATTAATGTTCAAACTGCATGTTTATGAAAATTATTGAAAATATGTATTTTATGTTGTCCATAAATAATTAATAATTACACATATTATAAGTACATATAAGTAGTATGAACTACCTATAGTATAAGGGACCTTGTATTAAATGTTCAAGACTTAAGTATAAAAATTGAATATTTTATAAATTTTTAACAAAAATGATTTGTAGTTTTGTCGAAATTTGAACTTAGATGATTAAAAAAAAATAATCATTCTTATTTGTCGCTAATATTTTCAAACCTAATAAAACTTATGAGGGACCCTAGAAGTAAGTTTTCAAGCTTCTTGACCAAGTGAATATTTTTTTTTTTAATAA
>NW_021763181.1:0-1720 GCF_005508785.2 Acyrthosiphon pisum
ATCTACTTGGTAAATTTATATCAATTATTATGATTTATAATTATAAATTAAAAAAATATGCATATGAAAAAATTAATGATTAAATAAGAATTTTTATTTTATTTGGAATTAAAAAAGGAACTCGTTCATTTTCCAAAGGAACGATTTTTTTTTTTTTACGAACAAGGAACGGAACAAATTCCTTTTTTTAAAAAATAACGAGGAAAGCTGCAGGGGTGGATCCAGAGTTAGGAAACTGTGAATCAGGAAATATCAAGGGGCCACTTATTAAAACCAGATTAGAAATCTATACTTGTGTACTAACTACTATGAAACAAAAAAAATTAATTTAAACTGTACCTATGTGTAATGTGTGTTTATTCGAGGATCCAAGTGTCCAACTACCCAAGATCTGGAAAGAGCCCCCCCCCCCCCTTAGATCCGCCCACGAGGAAAAGAACGAATTCCTTTTTATAAGGAACTTGGCAAACACTGCCTACTACCGAGGCAATATGCGGTCTTGCTATGTCCATTGACTAGACACGACATAGCAAGCGGGTGGTTGGTGTGTGATACTATTTTGTCACGGCAATTTAGTATGGTAGGGGGAACTAAGTGATAATTTGTTATGCGATCCTGGTGACCTGGTGATCTAATAACTCGCAGTGATGTTATTATAATATTATGTATACTCCGGCCCACGAGAGTCCATACATAAACACTAAAACGCGCATCGACACTGACGTACGCGACATCTGCCGACTGAATTTTCTCCCACCATAGGGCCATTCCCACCACTCGGCAACGTGAATACAGCGGCTCATAAAAACACAGCTAATTAATTGCGTTTTCGGGGTGTTATATGATTCTCCATATTGAATAACAAAAAACTCGCGAAAAAAATCGTAAAAAAATACGTTATAAACTTGTAACGTAAACGACACGAAAAACCAGTTATAAAAACGAATCAGTCGAATTTCGTAAACGTGTCTACTGCTATCGCTACGTATACACGAATGTCAACGACGCCCGACGGCGATCTTTGCCGACCGGTAAGATTCCGGCGCATGGAAGAGGAACCGATGCGCAGCGACGGACGCGTTTTTACGTATGGACTCTCGTGGGCCGTAGTATCATAGCGCTCTAATCGCATAGTTCCCCCCACCACAAAATTTACCGTGAAATTTCCGGATCAAGATTTTAGCCAACGTGTCCAGTCAATAATATCGTGACTACAACTGTAACTGCCTACTGTTGTTGTTGTATAGTTGTTTGTTTGCAGCTGCTGTAGAACGGTCAGGTTGTTTTTTTTAAATTGTTTTAACTTCGTGCGACATCCGACATCTTACGTTCTTACTTAACGCTTTACTGACTACGGGCTTAGCGTAAACCGTGTTTTTATTTTCTTTGCCTATGATCGTGTCGACGATCATACGTCGATTGCCAATAATATTTTTACCATTGGACATAATTATTTCTCGTCAGTTGTTAATTTATTCTTACAGTCGACGCGGGCGTTTCATCGTTAACTATTGATAACTGTTTTGAGTGGCCATTTCGTGTATTCGTTTATTGTACGAGTGTAACTACTCTACTGTACGTTTGGGCGGACAGCCACGATGGAGAACGAGAGAACGTACGAATTACCTAGCTTGTTGAAAACGGCGTACTACGCTTGCAATGAGATCGAGCGTGACAGTTTTGACTCACTGGAGGTACCGGACATCGATATGCGACATTG
>NW_021763182.1:0-944 GCF_005508785.2 Acyrthosiphon pisum
TAAAATATATAAATAACGATAAAAGGAAGGGTGACCGAGTAGGCATAAGGACAAAAGGCAGTGAAATATAATATTATTATAATAACGCAGTTACATGTAAATAAAAAAAATCGAACTTTTCGACGCTGTATTTAGGGCCTGTATATAGTAATACTACGCGACGTAAAGTGGTAAAACTACTTTTGTAAAAATTTATTGATAAACACGGGCACGGCGGCACTCGTTTTGCACGTCATGTCCGCCGCGGCGGGCCCGCCGGAAACAAAGTAGGGCCGCGCGCGGCCTGTAAATTTAGCGGGGAACGCAGAAAGTACTCAAAGCTGGTAAAGACGAAAAATCTGAATTAAACTGAAATAAACTGAATTAGATATTAATCTAATATATAAAAATAAGTCCGGTTTTCCTCCCTGACGCTATAACTCCAGAACGCACCAACCGATTTCCATGGTTTTGCATTCGTTGGAAAGGTCTTGGGCTACGTGAGGTTTATAGCAAAGAAAATTCTTGAAAATTCAGGAAAAAAACAGTGCTCAAACAGGGATCTTGAGGTTCACGATGGAAATTGGAAATTTTATTTTTATTTATTTTTTAAATAGTTGCCATTGGCTACAGTCTACAGTATAAATTAATATTTATTTATTATTGGTTTCCATTGGTTATTTGGGCAGATCAGGTACAAGTTAGCACCAAATCAAGTTATTGAACATTGCAGCAAGTTACACCCAAAAACAGTTGAACAATCATAATTTTTTAAGTTGCAATTTTTTACGGACAACGGAGTGCACGGGTTCAGCTTGGTATGAATGTTTGTGTGTAGATTAAACCTCTGGGAAGAAGACTGACTTATTTAGGAATGGTTAAATTTGGTTTTTTTTTATACGATAGGTAAGACACATAATATCAATTGTTCAAAACAGCTTAAATTTCTTATTACTGAATATGCA